>NC_069713.1:16374733-16632233 GCF_027358585.1 Pangasianodon hypophthalmus
TAAACATATTTTTAAATGGTCAAATCATGGCTCACGCTCCCTCTACAGGATAAAAATTCCATTTCGTTGAATCTATCGCTCTCATGCATTTCATGACAAAATGATTACATATCAGTGGGCGCTGACCTTTCAACTGTTGATGCCTCAAATGAGGAGGCAGCGGCACGACTCAACTCTGAGTCACAGCAATGGCTCAGAGCACTGAGGGTAAAAACACTTCGCTCTGATTAACTCTCATTTTGGACTTTTGTAAAGATAAATCCACCACACTAACATTTTCTTTACCCATGATTTATCTGAAAGAAAACATCAGCAAACAGCTGACAAAAGAAGAAGTTAGTGTCTTAAGCAGCCAATCAGGAGACAGCCAATGAACCACATATTCCATTTAGAAGAAGCAGACAGAGAATGTGGAGAAATAGGACCTAATGGGATAATGGTAAATAACAGATGGTGTTGTTCAGCTAGGAGTGAGACTAATGATGCCCTATTGTACTTCTAGGCAAGAAAGAAACCTGGGATCATGCAGATGCAAGTTTTCTCTTCTTCTTCATCTTCTTTTTAAAAACTTCTATTTGCCACAATTTTACCCTAAACAATTGACTATAGAAGTAAAGATACTTAGAAGAGATAAAAGCTGAGCTGTACTTGCATTTACCACACTGCCAAAAAATTATCTATTGGACTATTACACATACAAGCCATAACATTAAAATCGCCTGCCTAATATTGTGTAGGTCCCCTTGTGCCACCAAAACCGCTCTAAACCATCGAGGCATGGACTCCACAAGACCTCTGAAGGTTTGCTGTGGTATCTGGCATCAAGACGTTAGCAGCAGATCCTTTAAGTCTTGTAATTTGCGAGTTGGGGCCTCCATGGATTGGAATTTTTTGTCCAGCACATCCCACTGATGCTCGATTGGATTGAGATCTGGGGAATTTGGAGGCCAAGTCAACACGCTGAACTCTTTGTCATGTTCCTCAAGTGATTCCTGAACATTTTTTGCAGTGTGGCAGGGGGCATTATCCTGCTGAAAGAGATCACTGCCATTAGGGAATACTGTTGCCATGAAGGGGTGTACTTGGTCTGCAACAATGTTTAGGTAAGCGCTCAAAGTAAAGTCATACATGAATGCCAGAACCCAAGGTTTCCCAGCAGAACATTGCCCAGAGCATCACACTGCCTCTGCTGGCTTGCCTTCCTGCCTTCCTCCCATAGTGCATCCTGGTGCCATCTCTTCCCCAGGTAAGTGACGCATATGCACACGGCCGTCCACACGATGTAAAAGAAAAAATTATTCATCAGACGAGGCCAGACCAGGCCCACAATTTGGCCCTTGTGAAAGTCACTCAGATCCTTAGACTTGCTCATTTTTCCTGCTTCCAACACATCAACTTTGAGAAATGACTGTTCACTTGCTGCCTAATATATCACTTCACTTTAGCTGTGAAGTGACTTCACTGTGACTTCACTTTAGCTGTGAAGTGACTTCACTGTGACTTCACTTTAGCTGTGAAGTGACTTCACTGTCAGTGGTTTTAATGTTATGGCTGATATATATAAAAAATTTGGTCATATATATATATATATATATATATGACCAAATGTTTGTGGATCTGACCATCATATGTGCATACTGAACATCCCATTCCAGTTGTAGTACCCCCATTGCTGCTGTAACAGCCTCCACTCATCTGGAATGGCTTTTCACTAGATTTTGGCATGTTTATGTGGGAATTTCTGCCCTTCCAGCCACAAGAGTATTAGTGAGGTCAGGCACAGATGTAGGGTGAGGAGGCCTGGCTCAGAGTCGCTGTTCCAGTTCAGGGCTCTGGGCAGGCCACTCAGGTTCTTCCACTCCAACCTTGGCAGAACCTGATGTCCTCATGGACCTCGCATTGTGCACAGGGGCATTGGCATGCTGGAACAGGTTTGGGCCCCTTAGTTCCAGTGAAGGGAACTCTTAAAGCTACAGCATACAAAGACATTGTATACAATTGTGTGCTTCCAACTTTGTAGCAACAGTATGGGGAAGAACCACGTATGGGTGTGGTCAGGTGTCCACAAAATTTTGGCCATATAGTATACTGTATAGCACAACTGAATGCATGAGGAAACAAAAGGAAATGAATGAACAGCTAGTATAAATTAATTAATCAGTCATTTCATTTTTTTCCTCCCAGATCTGACTTTATAGAGAAATGATGAAACTCTTCACAGGCACTTAGTGGACTGGTCCACTGCTGCTGGTGTTCAGTCAATTTCACACAGCACCCAATACTAACCAGAGAAAAGTCACAGGTATATGCTGCTTGTTTGGACCAGATATACAGTGTAGCATATTTATTGTGACATTGAGCGCATGCCAAGGCAATATTCCTGTTGTGCTGTTTGTAGTTAATGTGAAATAGTCATGCACACAGCTGGAGCTTAAAATTTAATCTCTACAAATGAAATACAGCAACTGGAGTGTTTTGTTACACCCAGTTCACCTAACACTCTGTAGGTTGTGAAAAATAGATGGGAAGTTAAATTAAAAAAAAAAGGTAAATAAAAGATATTTGTGTTTTTAAGTAAAATTAGCCACTTTAATTTTTTTTTAATAAACATGGAATGATATAATGACTTTCTCAATATAGCTAAAACATATTGGCTTGGATGGATTTTCCAGTGATCTTACATGTTCCAGTGAACACAAAGCACATTTTTAAAAGTGTTAAAAATTATACTATTCACGTAATAGTATTTGTTAAGAGAAATAAGATGAAGAAAACTCAAATCCAGCAGCATTCATTCTTTCCCATTCTCTAGAACAGAATCATATAACTGAAAGGGATCCCTTCCAAAGGGATTATGGTTTGTTGTACTATCTTCAACTAAAATGTTCACGGCAGGCTTACTTCATAAAATATGTGCATATTCTACCAATAAGATGCCAGTCATTATGTTGAATATATGCATGTCCATTAAACATGGATGTGCTATTAGTGCAAATAAACTATTGAGGTATTTACTAATACAATTAGGAATTACATGGATAGATGTTAGTCTGAAGTGGGATGGAACATATTGAGACTTTTTTGAGAATTTTTAAGAGACTAGACGAGTGAACTAGAAGAGTGAGGACCTAATAAAGGGGCACTTTATTATAAAATCAAGGCAAACAATGTTACCACAGTCCATTACTCAAAATGGTAAGGCGGGCAAAGATCAAAACATGATCAGATAACATATCCGAGGGATAATTCAGAGAGTAGACCAGTAAACAAGGCAAAGGATCTAAACACAGCAAAGGCAGGCACCAATAAATAGTAATGTCACCCTTGATACTGAAACACAACACACTGTACTTCGAAACACTGTATGCTTGATTTGTTTCGCCATAAACCAGTGTGAACAATGACAGCCGAAGCTTTATTTTGCAACTATGTGACCTCTTTGGAAACTGATACAAGAAGCACAAACCTCTGTGTGCACTTCAAGAGAGTACCTTAGGAGCTTGTGGGATGGAGAGATATACTGTGAATATGGGCTCAACAAAGAAAAGAGGGTGTTCGTGTCCTGTTCTCTGGATATTTAAAACTACCTGTACTTGTGGCATTTGTATGCATCAGTAGAGTGACAGCCATGACAAGACGACTAGGATGCAGTTAGCTCATGTTTTTACTGATAAGCTTAAGCAGAAGCACCAGCACTCACCAATGCCTTAGGATAAGTCACAGAAGTCTTATAGCTCTCCTATGCTACTGGAGTTTTACAGTTGTCCATATGTTCATCCATAAGTTAAGCTGCGAGCAATCTATCTGAACCCTACTGCGATGTACTACAGAGTATTATAGCTGGGTATAGAGCTGCCTCAACCAATGCCCAAGTTACATGAATACATTACCAAACAGTAAAAGAGCAACTCCAACCCATGCTACAGTATTATATTAATAATGTGTAAAAACTTAGCCTTGAGCAGATAATAACACATAAAATTGATCGCATAAATAATTAAAACATATTTTTACTCTCTCTCTATCTATCTATCTATCTATCTATGTCTTACATTTTCTCTGGAGATATATGGCATAATGTTAAAAACGCATTTGTTTGTTTATTTATTTGTTTACACAAAGCAATCCATGATAAAGGATGGAATCAATAATCTGACATATAAGCTTTATGAACTTTATCAACTATCATCTTGCACTGGACTTTTTCTAGCCTCTTCTTTACTGTGTGAGCAAGTATTTTCAAAGGCAGGAGAAATTATTAACATCAGAAAAGAAATCAGCTTAGCTCTGGCATTGTGCAACTCTGTAATTTAACAATGAGCTGTGCGCATGAAGTAATATGTGAAGTACTAGGGCTGGGGTGAATGTGAATGAATACAGTTTTGTGTGTGTGTGTGTGTGTGTGTGTGTGTGTGTGTGTGAAACTTGGAAACACAACATACACAAAACCTAAGGAAAACATTAGAGAAAGTAAGACCTCTACCTGGAAAGCTTGAGAATGCAATCACAATGAACAAAGGAAATCCAAATGTAACACAAGTGCATAAAATAAGTGAAAAGAAACAATGACTTGATGAATGCAGAACTAAAACCAAAACAACAAGTATGCAGAGTATGCATTCAGAAGCAGGGATGGCAAGATGGTGACAACTACAGTAATAAACTATAGCTCTTCCCATATTCATTCATTAGTGCCAGTTTCTGTCCACGTATCTGCTATTGGTTTGAAATGTTTGGTTTTTGGACTGTTTCTCAACCCAGCAGTGACACTGAGGTCTTTAAAAACCACTGATGCACTCACTTCTGCACAAAACCCACTAGCATGCCACCATGATGTCATTGTCACTGCTGTGCTGAAAAGGGTCCACTACCCAACTAACATCTGGTCGACTGTGGTTCGGTGGTGGTTCTCCATTTGTGGATAGAGTTGAGCGGTGCTGATAAATTGTGCCGAGCGACAGATGAGCTACAGTGAATGTGTGCCTATATGGTGAGTCAGCTCCTTTTTGCCTATATGCTAACCTCCGGGTACAATTATTCATGATGTTAGCTTCTACTGTTATGCCAGTGACACACAGTTGTATGTTTCAGCAAAGCTAAATGACAGACATCAGCTTAATAATTGAGGAATGTGTAAAGGACATTAGGCATTACAGTGATGCTGAGTAACTTTCTTCTACTTAATTCTGACAAGACAGATCGTCTTCTAATAGGGCCAGAGGCAGCTGGAAGTAGGTGATTAGGTAGTAACTTTCAGTTACATTATATACAGCAGAAAGACCTTGGTGTTGTTGACTTTAGTTTATGTAGATAAATCTACTAGGATAGCCTATTTTTCATCTGATAAATATTGCTAAGCTAAGAAATATAATGTCCAATGATGCAGAAAATCTAGCTCATACTGTTATTATGTCTAGGTTGGACTATTGTAACACCTTGATGTCTAGATGTTGCAGTAAGTGCATAAATAAGCTCAGGTTAGACCTTACTAGAACAAGAAAGTCCACACTACATTAGCTTACAGGAAATTTTTGCATTGATTATACTGTAAAAGACTAGTGATGACCTAAAATGGTCCTGAGTGGTTTCGCCCCACAGTACCTGAGCAAACTTTCGGTCTATTATGATCGGCCACACCTACTTCTCTCAAAAAGTGCAGGTTTTTTATCATATTGTAATGATTTATAATCCCACTATGCAGTGTCACCCAGAAAAGGATGGGTTCCATTCTGAATCTGGTTTATCTCAAGGTTTCTTTTTCCTGTCACCCTTGATTTACACATTAGGGATCTAAATCTACATCCAGATTTCTGTAAAGCTTCTATGTGACAATATGTGTCTGTTGTTAGAGTGCTATACAAATACAACTGAATTGAATTATAATGGCTAATCAGTGTAGCTAAAAGGTGTGTGTGTGTGTGTGTGTGTGTCAGGGCTGTGACTCACTTAAGGCATATATAAGCATATACAAGAAAAAGAGCATTTCATTCTTACTGACACCCTTTGACTATAGTGCACTCATTGGACATTTTAGGCAGGAGCTAAACGGTGTGTGGTTCTGCAGTAGTATATGTGTGTGTATGTTTGTGTGTGAATCCACTGGCTGCCCTACTGACAGATGTGTATTTCTGCTGACAGCGCTGATCTACAGCAAGTCAGCCGGGGTTCACACTAAGCTATTACTTAATTCATTGACGTTTGCTGTAATTGCCTGGGGGCAGTTTGCTGTGGAAGTATGGGGTCCTAACAGGATTAGATTAGAAAAATAGAATTACCATTTCAGATTTAAGAGGGGTAATCTGGAAGATGCTTTGACATGGCAGAACAGAGAAAAGCACGGGCAGCATCTGGAAAGGTTTGGCAGGGAGCGCGAAGCAAAAAGGAGCTGATTTCCTCAGGAAATGTTAATGCATTAAAGTTAACTCATTGAAAGGAGCTATAGAGCGACAGGGATGTGAGGAGAGGTGTGCGGCTGGCCGTTATGGATGGCTCCCCATTTTTCTCCCGTTTCTACTTGGCTGGCGCTTTATCATGGCAGCTTGCTGCAGTTCCTGCAGAAATGGCCTGTCAGGGCTGCTTGGATGTGTCGATTCAGAGATAATGACATATTGAAGGCTATGAACCACATTCGTGTCACCCTTCTGGTAATTGGTTCCTCCACCAGTTTATTGTCTCCTGCAGCAGTGCACATCACTTATAAAAAGGCAGGAGATGTTTTGTGTGTGTGTGTGTGTGTGTGCGTCATAGGGATTCCAGAGAGAATCTTATATGCCATTCATTCAATGCCATTTTTTTCCTTTTACCACTTACTACCTGTATATTATATTAAAACACAAGCACTGCTTTCATTTTTCAAGGTTTTTGTCATTCCATCTGGGTGAAGACCTTCATTCCTTCATCAAAAAGTCTCTTCTATGATGATCCTGATCGACGCATTTATAGATGAACATACACATAATGTAAGTTCATGTTGACACAAATAAATCTGCCCTTGGTTCATGAACAAATTGGTTAAATTACATCTTAGGAATTATTATTATTATTATTATTATTATTATTATTATTACTATTATTATTACATATTCATACATTACAGATGCTGGAAGGTGAATAAACTGTATTTGTTAAACTCCAGTTTTGTGTCTCAAGGTCTTGAAAATGGCTAGCACATTCAGATTCACATTTACTGTGTGCACTGATTAAATGTCACCGAGCACATCAAACAGATACAGCTGTGTCTTCCTTTTAACAGAGGAGCTCTAAAGCTTTTTTGTGCTTTAGATGACCTTGTAGTCTTCGCAAAAGGTTAAGGGTCATACTCCCTTGATTTAGTGAAAATGGAGATTCTTACGGATAATTCGTCAAGCCTGATATTCATTTTTCATACACAAATGATAGTCGTGAATCAAGGCAGTCTGTGAACACACCTTTTTGACCTTAGCTGATTCTTGCACATGTTTTTGAACCAACTACCACTACCATCTTTTCTCACCATAACATCTACACAAAAGAGCTTTATCTATGTATCTGCCCTGTGTGAAAAAAATATCATTATCTTCTTTTAGTGTTAGCTTTAGCTTTAGAAATCATCTGGCCACACTGTAGTTATGCACTGTTGGTGTATTCTAAATGATCTCTTGAAACACTATAACGTTGTAACTGGGCTGTACATGGAATTACCTGTCTAAATAATAATTGTCCTTTGTGAAACTAATCCGGCACTGACATATGCTACATTAGGAACAAAACATGATCCATAATCTATGACATGGTGTGATACAGCCCACCATGAGATGAAGCAATATAGCAGCCATAAACAGTCATCACCTCACCAACCTTTTTTTCTTTTTTTGTCTCTCTCAGTGGTAATCTCTCAAAGTTACCACGAAACCAGAAAAAGCAAAAACTTTCCTGTGTGCTGATTGTTGCAAAGTGCTGACAGTGGAGACTCCTTCAGAAAAAAATGACTATAAATACCTCCACACAGAAACCTATGCCATATTAAGTTCTTTTTTTTATCACATAACAGCACATTTTTACAATCTTTTAATTATTAGCCTTAGATTGTAGATTGTACACCATACAAAAGTCCATGTGAATGAGCTGTTACTTTATGTAACTAGCAACATTAACCTGTGATTGAATTATAGCCAATGCTTCTGTCAGAACTGCTTTTATAGGAAAATAATCAAAACCATCTGACCAGTAATATTTGAGACTTCAACAGCGATGTAGTATAATTAAAATTAAATTTCAACTCATTACACATGACTGAGAAAAAAACATTGACTTCAACCTACCTGCTGTATTTATTTTATTATAGGTACAGTGAAAGTAGAGAAAAAGCATTCTACATGGCTAAGGACCTTATTGTAATGTTCGGTTTTCAAAAACAAATTAATGCTGGGAAGTGTAAAGGTTATGGCTCAAATGCTTAGTGGTGCATAATAGCATTTACTGTGTCATGCACTGAGGCCACAATGTGTCATTGAGCGCTCCTGGCAGTCACTGACTTATCTGGCCTCCATTCTACCTGATTTATCCACGCATTTTCAGAAATGAGGTTGACAAAGATGTTTGAGCCATGTCCTCAGGGAAAGTTCTTTTTTTCACCACTAAACTTGTGCTGTCAGCATCTCTGTAATTCAAATTCAGTGCAAGTGGCTTAGGCTTAAAAACAAGGAGGCAAAAGTAGACTTTTCTCACTCACTCACATTCAGTAATCGCTTTATCCTGCGGTGGATCTGTGATATGTGCATTTATAGCAGGGTCACAAATATAAATATAATAATGTTTATATATTGATCATAATAACTGTAATTTATAAAATATGAAGATATCATTTTAAAGATGTCAAGGTTTCCTTTTAGTTGTGTAATTAATTAAAAATGAATTTTGTTTCCAATAGCATAATGAAGTCAATTTAGCCATTATCAAAAAAAATCATAGCATTGGCTGTGATTTTATATTATTTAAGATTGGTACTAATTTGGACAATAAATCTTTGGTAACCCCCCATCTCATGGGAACAGTGCAATAATACAGGGTCACTAATACTGTTGTGTGTTTGTGTAGACTACAGACAATTTGGCAATGCCTATCAGCCTACAATGCATGTCTTTGGACTGGGGGAGGAAACCAGAGTACCCACATGCAAGCTCTGCGCACACAGGGTGGAGGTGGGAATCAAACCCCCAACCCTGGAGGTGTGATGCAACTGTGCCCCTATTTAAGGTTTAATTATTAAATTTTAATAATAATTAACAGAACCTGTGTGTAAAGCTGATGAACACAGTACTGTAGTTTGGATTGTTATGTTTGATTTTGACAGGTTTGGCTACTGTGAACTAAATTGTTAAAGATAATTACTATGCAAATCAGAGCTTCACTACCAAAATCCTACTTGCTAACATGCTAGTACTACCTACAGTTATACAGTACAGTTGCATTGTGTTGCACTATTTTTACTTAGTGACTCGTGCACACAATTCATAATATTTTTATCAATTCCACATTCTCTCCAGACAACCTGCGCGTACAATTATTACAGGAAGATTCTCACTCTTCTTACACTTCTATACAAAATCATCCACAGCTTGAAATTTCAGCTCTCCTCCTTCTAGACTGATCCATTTCATTTCTTTGCTCAGCCATTCGTTAGTAGTTTGAACTCACAAGTTCAATAACATTGGTGTATGTTATCAGCCCAACAGTGAAGGGCCTTGTACGTCTAAGTGCGTGTATATGGGATTGTGTAAAGTGGCAGGGTGTTCTCGCTATCTGTCACTCACAGTTCCACTGCAGGGCTTTTGTGTGGGGCTCATAAAAAAAAAGGTGTTGCGTTCTCCCTGCACAGCAATACCTCTGCAAGCGAGACAGATTCACAGTCAGCCACTTCCCCCCGATAAGTTGGCACAAATGCCACAATGAACCATTTCCATTAAAATAATCAACGGGAGAGAGAAACAGCTCTGTACTTTTGTTGGACACACAAGCACTCTCTCCCACACACAAACTCACACACATTCAAGAAAAGATGCATGGTAGGAGGTGTCTGTGTGCACTGACTTCATTGGTATTTACAAATGCTTCAGATCAGGTTTTTATACAAGTGAAATTCTTAATCTTATGACCAGTGGCTCCAGTATTACAATTTTAGATACCTTAATACTGTAATCTGAATCCTTTCAGGCCGCCCCAGACAAAGGGATGTTCTGAGACATGGTGTGATGTTATGATGTATGATGTGCTTATCATGTTAAGCTTTGACTACTTGTCAACAGAAAAAACAACCCGGTGTCAACAGCGACATGTGCAATCAATACAATGGAACAACTCATTTCTCACAAGAGTACAATACCTATTATTTGTGCCCTAAAGTTTCTGCTCATTTTCACAAACAGGTCCCAGACACTGAAAACTGGCTGACAAGCATCACTAAAAAAGAAAACCTGCCTCATCAAACTCAGAGCTGCTTTGATGGCTCACATCCTTGAGATTTACCCCCACCAAGCCTGCCACTTCAAAGGCAGGAAGCAGGGAAATTCGCATACAGACACACACTGAGTAGACACAATATAGAGACAGGTGTACCTTCATTACTGCTTCTCTCATGGGCAGACAGGACACAATACAAGAAATAGATTAAATCGGCTTCTGGAATATATTTTTATAGCATTGATGTTACAAGTGATATATATATGACTGACTACAATACTTTATATATTAGGGATGGAACCAAATGCGAATGCACATTCTAAACGCATATAAATAGGAGATGCCCAATTTTCTTGTAGAAAGCCTGCCAGAAAGGTTCAGAGGACATCAGATTGAGACGAGGTGTGCATCGGGACTGAGATCCCACACAATACAACCAAAAATTCGCATAAGTGGGAGGTTTTTACGTTGATGCAGTGGTCAGATATGAAGCCCAAGGACAAACAAAGGTGTTCATTAACATGACAGCCCTGCATGCTGTCAAATACACCGATCCACCTTCCAGTGTTGATCAGTTGCATTACAAATAATAAAAAGTTATCTTGGTTCTGTCTATGGCATAATCAGAAATCAGGTTTTGATTTTGTAGACATGGTCAAAGTGTTTTTGGTTTTGGTTTTGTAGACTTGGTCAAAGTGTTTTTGGTTTGGTTTAATATCTGACACATTGCCTCTCCCAGTGATTCCTCAAGATGCCTGTGTGAGGCTGAAGCTGAGAGCTAAACACGAGAAGCTGGATTGTGCTTTTCCCCGTCTGCTGGCAGAGGAAATTATGGGTAAATCAGCTTATAGTAATCCACAGGCTTGTTGTGTTGGATCAGCTGAGGAAACTTGACACCATTGTGTACTTCTCAGCATGTTGAGCTTGTTTAAATGGAGCAGTGACAGACCAGTGCTTTTGCTGCCTGGACTCAGGAGTGTGCAGTGTTGCTAATAGTGTTGATGAGGCAATGGCAAATGATTTAGGTGAAAAAAAAGTGCAAAAAATAAATTTTGAAGACAGAGTAAAGATCAAGATGAAATTATAATTCCTTTTTATACATTGTATTACAAATTACAAATAAAATATTGCTAACAAAATGTGTGTTGTTTTTTAATGTTTATTTGGTTCAGATAGCTAAGCCTCTTATAGTTTCTGAATATGTTTTACCAATTTTTATACTCATATAACTCATTGGACATTCAGTATACATATGCATACATATGAGTTATTTTTTGTTAGATATACCCATCTAGCAGCTATAACACTGTGTAATGTAATAATGTAATAAGGAAATTTCATATTGCATTTGGATTCACTTTGAGTATAATGATGAAATTTAAATAAAAGATCTTCAAGTTTCAAAATTAGGAAGTAATAGTGTTAAGATGGGTACATGCCTTTAAAAGGTCCAATCCTTAATTGCTGGAGAGAAGAAATGAAGTTTGATTCATAATATCTTTGTGTAATCATATCACACTCTCATATTCACATATATTCTTTGCTCATCAGAGAAACAGAACATGTATAAACACAATACAGGGACAAAAAAAATCAATTTTCTCTACGATAAACAGAATATTTTCCTTTACCACAAGGTCATTTCACCAGGAACTTCTGTTCTAGGATTTCACCTCTAAGATTCATATGTGAATGTTTAACAGGAGACGATAAATTCAGTCAGGTTTTGACACATCTGTTTTTGAATCTGGATTGTATTGAAAACCCATCTCAAAACATCCCTCATTTAATTCATTATTCATTGTATATATTCAGTTTGTTTTTGTTTTTTTTTTGACAGATGCCAATAATTCTGGAGTTGACTTTATGATGTACTACGCTTTGTGAAATGCAAGCCTTTAGCACTGTGAGGAATTTCATGAATGCTGACAATGCTCATAAGCTACATCTGCTTCTATGGGAATGTGGAGGACACCATCTCAAAGTCATTCAGTTCTCCAGGGCTGTTAGCGAGCAGATTGTTATAAACACCCAGCGGAACCCACACCCCCACTAAGCCTTTTCCTCCATCTCCCCAGCCAGAGTGCTCTGTTTATTATTTCCTCTTCTCCGAGTTAATTAGTTAAATGAGAAAAGGTTTCTTTTTTTTTTTGGACCATGAATCCATTACAGTTGCCACTGTGTCGCTGTAACCAGAAATCGCTGAGGGGACTGAGTGGGTTTGTTGGCATAAACCCTGTTGAGTTCATTGACATCATCCAAAATAAATGATTATTAACTTACAAAGCTGTACTTCCTGTCTCCCTAGGTGATTCTTTGTGTTATAAACCTCATATAGTAAGTAGTTTACAACAATATTAACCTTCTTCATTTGGCCACGTTTAAATCCTAGGTAGACTTTTATACTGTATAATTTGAGGTATTTCTTGCAAGGTCAGTGTTTAATTGTTTATTAATCTATCCTTTGTGTTAACTGTGGCTCATTAATTAAGTTTCAAGCCACACTGGGTCATATCACTTGAGCATAGGGATTTCTTCGGATGCAGATAAGCAGCTCAATCAAGGGAGCTTTTTCACATTGTAAGAATCCATAAATAAAACTAATACAGACTGTCTGTAGGTGCCTAAACCTTTTCACTGAGGATCATTATAAGCTGTTTAGAGATTTCTATAGCTGCAATGCAACATTTTTCCTGGTTTCAGTGCGGGTGGAGTGTTTGTGGTAGATGAAGTTATGACAAGATTTAAAACTAATCACCTTTCTAATGCCATTCCATTTGGAATATAGTCTGATAAATCAGGCTTCTAGCTTTATTTCAGTCACTTTACATGAACAAGAATCTTTTACTTTGGCAGAAATAGGTGGCTGACTGATATTAATTTTTTTTCAGCATAGACAAACATACTGTAATTTTGCATTTTAGCATAGAAGGATGGTTGATCACAACAGTTCCTGCCCTACCAGCAGGAACACTGCCCCAAAACATCATATTTTGCATATTTTTTTTAAATTATCAGCATTTATGGCCATATACACGCACCACCCACTTTAACAGGAACTGTACCGCTGCTCATTCATGCAATTATCCAATCACCAAATCATGTGGCAGCAGTGCAATGCATATACTCATGCAGATACAGGTCAAGAGCTTCATTTAATGCTCACATCAAACATCAGAATGGGGAAAAATTCTGATCTCATTGACTCTGACCCTGTCATGGTTGCTGGTGCCAGATGGGCTGGTTTGAGTATTTCAGAAACCGATGATCTCCCTGGATTTTCATGTGCTACACTTTTTCATATCTCTGCACTTTACACAGAATGGTGCAAAAAACCAAAAACATCCAGTGAGTGACAGTTCTATGGGAGGAAACAACTTGTTCACGTGAGACAGGCTTTGAGTTGACAGGAAGGCTATGGTAACTCAAATAACCACTCTTTACTACATGATGAGCAGAAAAGCATTTCAGAATGCATGTCAAACTTTAAGGCAGATGGGCTACATCAGGTTCCACTCCTGTCAGCCAAGAACAGGCATCTGAGGCTACAGTGGGCACAGGTTCACCAAAACTGAGCAGTTGAGGATTGGAAAAAGACCAAGTAACATTTTTCAGCTGTCCGGTTTAGGTGAAATTATGCCTAATGTAGCCTCAGATTCCTCTTCTTTCTCTGATAGGAGTGAACCACAATGTGGTACAGGTGCTCCTATTACTTTTTTTTTTCCTTTTTCAAATATATAATAGAAATGACTATTTACTTCTAGTAAGTTCTTAAGATATTCTAACCACCAGGGATGTTGAGAGACATCTGGATACCTCCTTGTGAGCACACATGCCAAGCCTTTCCAAAGTCACATAGTTACACAGGATGCAGTTTTTGCAAAGTAGAAACCTTCATGCTGCCATATGTCCCGCTTTCTTCTTCTCACCTAACACACATGTCAAATCACATGGAGCTATCCCATTAGCAGCTTGTGAGCTTGTGGTTGGATCAGGTATCCTGTCCTCCAAAGCTGGCGATAACCTTCTACCATGGTTTCTTCATCGAACACTGTGGAGCTCCATAGCTTTCTGTAGCATGGAGCTGGTTTTAAGCATTAGCATTATTAGTTCTTATTAGCTATCACTCAATATGTTGTTCACTACATTATTGTGACACAATGGCAGTGTGTAGCTTTACTCTCTGTAGCTTTTACTAAGCAGCATGAGACAACCCACAATCTTTACCCCTAACTAGTCTTAATGTTTCACAGTAGTTGGCTCATGAGAGTCCTTGTAAATATGCAGTCATGAGACTATGTTGGTTAAGAGGCTGTAGGGCAGAATGGAAGAGACTGTGACAGTCTCTTCCAGTCATCATCAGTCTAGAAAACCAAGGCAGTCATATCGACCAAAGACAAATTGACCCTCTCCCTCCAACCCTTCCTCTGCTTCAGTCACTGACACACATGCTGCCCAAAGAGTCCAAGAGACTTCTTTAAAGTCTATAAATCTATATTATGATGTGTCTTTAAAATTAACTTTCTCTTGGGAACATGAATCACATGACAGATTCTTGGCATGCCCTACCTTTGACACTTTGTATGCACATTTCACCAAGATGGATTAAAATTAGCCCCTGCTCCCTAAATTATTGACATCGCCCTGGTTTCTTCGGCCATGTCTGCAATTCGTTTCTGGAGACAAAGGAGGGGCTAAATGAAGAACAAAGTGTGTGTGTGTGTGTGTGAGTGAGTGAGTGAGAATTGACAGAAAGAGAGAGGGAGAATGAGAGGGAAATGCTTGCTGAAGAAAGAAGTGTGAGGTTAGAGCTAGTCTAGTTTAGAATACTTTACCTTGAACCTTTAAAAAGTCTCTGGGCGCTCTAAGGAACATATGTCTTGTTGATTAATAATTATACAAATTTTACAGTACTGTAATTGTGAAAATCTTGTTCCATTACAGGATACTGTTCAATAAGTGGAGTTCATTTATTCCGAATAAAAATTCTGAAGGCTGTAAATTTTTTATTATAGCATTTATTATTAAAGCGATCCCTATAAAAATTTAACATTCTAATCATATTAACAAAATTGAAAGGTGAGAATAGTTTTCGCTTTTTCTCTGCACTTTCTTAAACGTCATTACATTTGTGTTTATCTATGATATGCTTATTCTAAATTTAATTTGAAATGAATCCTTTGTGAAAATAAAGTTAAAACTATCAGTATATTGATGTTTTATGAAAAAACAGTTAATTGAGATAACAGAAACATCAAAATTTAACTAAAATAGGAAAATTTGCAAGTACACAGAGGCGATTCTAGGGACTATTGGAGCCCTAGGTAGGAAAATGCAAGGGTTCTCCTGCCATTTGTTTCTTCTTTATTGCCATTACTTTACCCAGATGCCTTTATAAATACATCAGAAATCCACAAAATCCTCAATATGATGAGCCAACTATAAGACAACTTTCTGAGAGTGTTAGTGCTATTTTCTGCATGTTAGATGTAGTGCTAGATCAAGCTTCCCAATTAGACAAACCACCATTTCATCACGTAGGCTACAACAGAACATCTTAGATAAAGTGATGGATTTTATTTTCTATACATACTTTTAAAGACCAAGCGATTAAGACAATTTGAGCAAAATGAGAAATTCTCAAAACTCATTGCCCCAAGCAGTTTCCTGCCTGTTCTATAGTTACACCTCTACGAGTACATCCAACTGTCACCCTTTGAACTTCAAATTTTAGGTAAACACCAAAAACCTTGATGAATTACCTTATGATCTACTGTGACAAATGACAAAACCATGCACTCATATAAATGTAAGGGTTTTTCTTTTTTTGTCATCCTCTTTATCTTGGTCTCACCGTATCAGTTTTAGGGACACAATTTTGACAACTGTTACATCTTTAACAAGGAAGAGATTCAAATTCAATATTCTTTCTCCCTCCCTCTTTTTCTCTCTCTGTCAATTCTGACAACTCAGAAAGGTTATTCTTTCAATTATCTGCAGCATCAAAGAACCCTCAAAAGAGAGAGCAAAACTGACAAAGCAACTGCAACTTGCTTGTCAAGAAAATAATTTAGTGTCACTCACTTTCTCAGTTGCCACAGACTTTAGCCGAGAGATGCTCACGGGTCTGATTTGTAAAGCGCACCAATATAGTATATTAGGAAGGAAAAGAAGGATGAGAAAAAGAATATGATGTTGCCATTGTTTCATTTTTGGAGCTGCTGCTCTGCGCTAATTAACAGCAGCTGGAATGACTGTGTGTTTGTGTTACTGTGTGTGTGTGTGTAATTATTTCCTACCTGATCTTCAGTTCAATTATCTATCTATCTCTCTCTCTCTCTCTCTCTCTCTCTCTCTCTCTGTCTCTCTCTTTCCTCTGTGTTGTCAGTTTGTTGTGTCATGGTAGTCACCTGAACATTATACTCTGAATCTGAAACACAGATTAAAAAGTTTTTCCCTCCATCTTTTTCTTTTCCTCCCTTTAGGGCAAATAGGCACATGTTTTACAGCATTAACATTTTCTTTATTTGTTTCTGTTCTCTGTTCCTCTGCTCTGTTCTCATCATCTTCTCTTTTTCCTTTCACTTGATCATAGACAAACGAGACATTAAGCTAATGTCACATCCAGTTCCAGCACTATTCCAGGAGCCACTGCTTCAATGTCCAATCCAGTCCAGACATTACAACTCTCCTATTCACCTGAACTCTACGACCCTCCTGCTCCTGTTTAATAATCAAGACAATATGTATTTAAGCACTCATATTTCCCATATTCTTCCAAAGATTTCATTTTCTTTTTTGACTGGCAATTCTGAGCTGTTTTCTCATCTGTTTGTATCCTGGCTTCGACCTTTTCCTGTTTGGTGTTTTTGATTTGGGTTATCCTGTTTTTGCATATTCACACAATCTTTTGAGCTGGTTTTTTTGTATATTCTTCTGCCTTGTGATTTGGATTTGGTATTAAAGATTTATTAAAAGAGCTGTCTGAATATTTGTGACAGTCGAAGCATATTGGAAAGAAATCGTGACTGAATATAAGATGAGCCAAGAAAATCACAGGGTACAAACATGCCACTGGAGTTTGTTCCTCAAATTAAGAGCTAATAACGACTTTCATTAACTAGCTCCTTTAGGCTGTGCACCATCATGATGAGGTTTTGCTCCATTGTCGATCTAGACACTGAACTCAACCATATGATGAGTGGAGGCATCGTGTTTAATATAGATGATTGCAACACTAGCAAGGGTCAAACCAATTTTAAACCTCTTATAACCTTTTATACAGTATATGCAGTACATTTGAACATCAGGAAACATTATTCGAGTAGTTATGGTCTTTGGGTGAATTAGATGTTATTAAGAAAATACAGTTACTGAGCTAACACTGGGTAAATCGGGAGAATTCAGATTTTTTGCTTGTGTATGTGTGTGTTGTATACCAATCTGACAATCAAAGCTGTGAAGGAAAGTTCAAGGCAAGGGTACATTTAGACATGTTCCAAAAGCATGGGTGTAAAAGTGATTGGAAAACAAATTATAAGCAGGAAAACATTTTTTTCTCTATTGTTTGCAGTTTTCATAGTTTTCACACATGCAAACACACAAACACATGCACATTAACTAGTCCAACTCTCTCTCTCTATCTATCTATCTCTCTCCCACACACACACATACACAATCCAAACTCACACATCAGGTCCATATATCTGGGGCAGGCAGTTTGCAGCATGTGCTTGTTTCTTTCAAGGTTTTATCTCTTTGTCAAACACTTGCCAAGCAAAAATATCCAGCAGTGAACTTTTTATGCATTTGTACACACATCAGCAACAAACAAGAACTACTTATTTCAATGTATGTCTTTAACCGTATTTAGAAAAGTCACTGATGCCAAAGGGGAAATGATTCAAAGTGATACGTGGTAAAAGGATGATTGATTTAAGCACCTGTGTTTGTGTTTAGCCTAGGTGCTTTCAGTGGTCATAGCTTGTCTTGTATGTAATACTCAAACTCATTAGTAGTCCCATGAATTTTCAATAGATTACATTGGTTACCAGTATATAACGAGAATGCTGCATCAATTTTTACAACAGAGTGAAAAACAAATTTATTGTCCAATTACTTTTCTTTTCTTCTTTTGGTAGAGGTGTGAGGATGCATGTGCAGAGATTTTATTAAACACAATTATGCATAAGACCTCAAACAGGCTCATCCAAAAGAGTAGTCAGGGAAGGGTTAGTGAATAATCATTCACAGACATGGCAATCAGGATTAACACAGCTCACTTAAGCAACTGAAAAGATTGTCAAGGCTTCGCAAAGGAAACCATGTGTTTATATAATAAAAAAAACCCGGGAATTGAATGACTGAACTAGAATTCTGGTGTGATATTGATCTCTCTTGGCGGGGAGAGGTATTGTCTAGGCTGTGACATCTCCGTTCACACTTAGAAGCGACAAGTTGTCTCATTTGTAGTTTGTCTGTTGTGTGCTACTATTGTTGCTTGTGAGCATGCACTGTCCAATCTTTTTTTGTTGTTGTTGCTGCTGTTGGGGGGAAGTAGCCATACCGTAACTGTTTCTGATGCTACTACTAAACTAGTTAAACTCAAATTAAATAATGTACTACTCAGTGTGAAAACTGGTTGCTTGATTTACATGTTACCTGCTAGGATTTGTACTAGCTTCACTGGCAGATTAGCAAAGCAATCTAACTGTATCCGCTATGTACATTCACCAGAGGCACCAATGACCTCTGCTACTTCCTTCCAAGCTTTACTTGTCATTGTAATGTCTCTATATACATTTAATGAGAGGTTGTATATGACAAGACAAGACGAAACCATGGTTATAAATTTTTCTTCCATTTTCACATATCAAACATTAAATAGGAACTAACTGCAGGTAGGAACTAAAGATCTGAATGGGGGGTTAACTGATGGCAGACCACAGATGCTATTTATTCACATGACACACAGTCATTCAAGTGCATCTTTTGGTTTTGTCACTTTACAGCATAGCTATTCTAGTTAACAGAATTGAAAAATAGTCTCCATTCATATATCTCTGGTAAAGCTGTTGCTTTGTCACTTGCCACTGTTCCATATCACATTCATACATAGAAAATGAGTCGTCACCTGTCGCTTTGTTGCTTTCTAGTGTGAGCATAGGGTTACTTACCAACCACTGTATAGCAATCACGTTGGCCTCCAGTGTTCCGCATTGCACCATGGAGCTGAGTTACCCAGGTGTTCTGAGGTCTCCATGGTCTATGCTGACAGTGACAGATCAGCTATGGGTCTTTGTATGGTTCTCCTCTCTGGCTTGCTGCTTTCCTATCCAATGGAGGGTATATTTCATTCCTCTGCATTTGAGCTTATCTGGGTCACTAGCATACTCTGCATACGTGTCTGATGAATGGCCCATGTCTATAGTGTTTAGACTGGTAACACATCACACCCCATTATTCCATAGGAGCTTGCCAAAGCCACCATTTACACGATTTAATTACTCTCCCATGGAGCTGTGTTAAATAATACAGTTAACGTGTTAGAGGTCATTGGGGTCATTTTGAGTAAATACTGTTTACCTGAGGTTTTGTTAGTGCAGGTTGTGGAGTAACTTTCTTAAAAATGCATTGCATAAACTGGGAGATGATTAATTTTATGTGCACTGCTTGAAAGTGCAAGGGATGTTAGTATTGCTTTAATAAAAGCTACTTTACAGCTGTCAAGTCAAAGGCAAAATCCACCTGCAGAAATGTAAATTCTAACTGACAGGTGACATCCCTGCTCTCAGCTCAAGTGTTTCTTATTTCCATTTTTTGCAGGATGAGAGAGATATTTTACCTCCAGTGGTGTCTTTTAACTGGCAAACAAAACCAAAAAAAAAAAACTTCACCAGCCTGACGTTTTTTTTTTGTTTTTTTTTTTCCACAGTAAACATTTGACAGGAAAAAATGAAACAAATGAGCCTTAGGGGAAAGGTGCTAACCTCGTTTGGTTAATAATAAAATGTTTTTCAGTTTAAACAGCAAAAATCTCAGCACTGACATATCCATTGGTGTCTCCACATTTGTGCCTGTTAAGTTTATTCAGTAATGCTTCTTTTTCAGGATCACATGCCATCTCGCTTGGTAGGGTGTTGATCAAGCAATGTTGCACCTAGGGCCTAATGTGGGTAGGAGAACAGACTTTAATTGCATTCAATAGACAATTCCTGAAATATGATGGGTACTTAATTGTCAAAAGTCTGTTGCTACATACACTCAAAAGGCATACCTGAAAACGTAGCCACTTATTTAGTTAGCATTTATATAAGTAGTGAGTTAACAGTGTAGATTATGCTTGAATTAAATGCCCACTTCAACAGGCTAATACCTAATGCAGGTTTACACAGAGCAGTGACAAATTAAAGGAAAAACCAGTGGCTCTGTTATGCTGTGGGAAACATTTTGCTGGAATTGGTTAGGTAAACCTGCACCTTAGTACAAGCAAATCAATATGTTATTCTAACTGATGACCTTTATCCTATGATGAAACATTTCTGTCATGATGACAGTGGTCCGTTGGATTGCAATGCCCCATCCACAGGGGCATGAAGGCTCACGAAATGGTTTGATGAGGATGTAAATTATATGCAATGGCCTTCACAGTTCTGCCAGATCTCAGCCTAGCTGGACACCTATGGAGAACTTTGGACCAACAGGTTAGATAGCACTTTACTCTGCTATCATCAGAACACTAACTGAGGGGATATCTTTTGGACTAATATTGTTCACCCCTCCAGTATAGCTCCAGAGACTTGTAGAATCTGTGTGAAGGTGTATTGAACATGTTCTGGTGCATCATGTTGGCACAATACCTTACTAAGACATTTTATGTTGTTTTTTACTTTAATTTGTTACCAGTCTGTATTTTTCTACTGTATTATGTGTCTGTTATTGCACTTTAACTATTATAACTACTGTAAAGCAATTTAAAGTCCTTAGGACCAAAAAAACTTTTTTTCCCAGTTCCTTGATAAGTGTGTTCAGATATAATAACACATGACATGTAAAATAACACATAAATTGTACTGCTGACACATTGTTGTGCCTCCTAAATACCAGTTTAATCCCTGGTTGTGCCATCAACATGGCCTTGTAATTAAAATTTGTACGGTTAGTGTGGGAAGCAGAGTTAGGGTCAGGGTATGGAGCAACATTTTATGTAAATTATATTACTTAGTTTTTGTATCTTATCATCAGAAATTCCTTCTGAATGCAAACTGAATATTGAGGTCTGCAAAGGAACAGTCTAAAATGACATGAAAATCTACTACTACACATTTGAAAGTCAAAATGAAGCTTATAATTCATGTACAATCGATATGATTTTAGGAACTATTGCCTAACCAAGGTAAGACATACAAAACATTTATGATGTTTAAGATGTGCCAAATTACTAACCAAGGTAATGAAAGCAATAAAAAAAAATCAGGAGTTTTTCATTAAAGCATCCACATTTCTGTAGAGCTATGAAGCAAACTTTGTTTTATAACCTTGCGTTATGACATTTCACTTGTACTTTAGTGGCCCATCTTTTCCTCTGTTGCTTTGTTCATTTTTATTTAAAGTGTGGCTGTTTCAACTCCCACAACACTGAGAAGGTCTGTTATGCTATAGGCTACCTATAGAAAAGTGTTTACTACAGATGCACTTAGAGTTGTCCATTAGCGCTTTAATGTGCTTGATTGAGACACAACAGCCAAGCAAAACAGTTTGATAATAAAATGCTGTGCTGCTTGCCACTTAAAGTGAGCCTGTTACAATAAAATAATAATAAAGTGTCCCTAGTGCCACTAGACCATATTGTCACAACGGAAATTAATGTAATGGCTAGCTGTTAATGGAAAACAGAGACCTCTGGCCAAACCTGTTTATATTAACCACCATTTGAATGCAATTGTGAGTTTAGCAAATGAAAAGCAGGCCATGACAGCATTAGGAGTTAATTCAAAGGTGTGAATAAACAATAAAGCCTGCATTTAGATACAGCCAAGACAACAGCACCTGTACTGACACACACACACACACACAAAGAGAGCCACAAAAACTCAGAAGCACTGATTCCTACCCCACTCAGCTATTCCATCTGTTTAGTGTTCAAAAGAAATCAACACTGTTACTCCACCATGTTTGTACTCACTAATCATATATTAATGAAACTCAAAATCACCCCCAGATATTTTTTGACTGACAACAGTCCCTACAAAGAACAAATTAATAAAGTTGTCATACACATAAAATCTAACTAATTTATTACAGTTTTTTTTACAATTGGTTGCACATATTTCTTAATACTGTGTTCACCTTTTCAAAGCTCTTCACACAGTTCTCTTTACCAGTATGCAGTTCAGCACAGCCATAAACCTCACATCTAAAACACACTAAAACTACAACAAAAAAACATTCATACGCCTCAAAACTAACTCATTCTACCATACCACTAGCAAAGATTTTCACCCAAGAAGAACGCTTTATCATTCGCAAAAAAAAATACAGCACTATGTGGCCAAAAGTGTGTGGACACCTTGTTGAGCATCCCATTCCAAAACCATGGGCATTATATGACATGTTAAAAGCTTGTTGTCCAATGAGCATTAATCTTTCATCTCATTAAAACAGAGAGTACACAAACACCCAACAGACACTAATTAACACACAGACTTTAGTGGCTGTTTGTTAGCTCTGCGTCAGGGGGCTTCAGAGGTGATTTTCACACAGGCTGCATTGTCCACCAAAACCAGTTCAGTGTTTAATGAATGAACAGTGCTATATTACAGTGCGATATTTGATCATTGCATTCGCAAAAATGTTGAATTCCATCAAAATTGATGAATAATACAGACACTTTCGTAAACATATCATTCATATATTGTTCTTTAGTGCCTGGTGATACAGTATGTGATATGTCACATGTGCATGCAGGTTTATGTATGTACAGCGAATATAAATGTTTTTGTTACTTTCCTGGAATTTCCATACTTTTTTTTGTGTATTTTTGGTTTTACTTTGTGCAAAAATGACATAAAGCACATAATGTATACTGTGGTGAATTCTATACT
Organism: Pangasianodon hypophthalmus; assembly: GCF_027358585.1. Classification (NCBI taxonomy): domain Eukaryota; kingdom Metazoa; phylum Chordata; class Actinopteri; order Siluriformes; family Pangasiidae; genus Pangasianodon; species Pangasianodon hypophthalmus. Next base: position 16,398,274 of record NC_069713.1, read on the forward strand.
ATAAGAAGGTACCGTGTTCTTGTTGAGAATGTTGATTTATTTATTAAGATCAAACTTAAATTGATACATTTGGTAATGTTACCTGATGTTAGTGTTTTTTCAGTTCATTGTTTTGTGAGTGATAAAGGGTTCTTGCTGAGTAGAATGTTTTCATAATTAGTGCATTTTGGATATGAAGTTAACAGCTGTACTCAGTTGTATGCTGATGAAGCCAACTGTGTGAAGAGGTTTGAAAAAGTGAACATAGTATTGAGAAATGCATGTACCTAACTGTAAAAAAAAAAAAAAATGTAATTCAAATGAGTACATAATTCACACTTACATCAAAACATCAACACAATTTGGTCTTGACTCAGATAAATCTAGTTCATCACTTTTCAGCGCAATGCTTCTCTACTGGAGATTAGGTCTATGTTCATTCATTCATTCATTCATCTTCAGTAAGCGCTTTATCCTTGTCAGGGTTGCAGTGAATCTGAAGCTTGTGACATGGGAATACACCCTGGATCAGATGCCAGTAGATTGAAAGATGCCATGAGCATATACATTCACACCTAGGGGAAATTTACAGTCACCAATCCACCAACTGGCATGTTTTGGGAGGAGGAAGGAAACCAGAGAACCCGGAGGAAACCCACACAGAGATGGGAAGAACATACAGAACAAACAGAAACTCCATACAAACCATATCTTGAGCTCAAGATTGAACCAGGGACCCTGGAGCTGTGAGGCTGAAATGCAACCCACTTGGTTTTGAACTCATATTGAATAGATTTTAAAATAGTATGTGAAAAAATAGTATGTATGAAAACAGTATGTATGGAAGGGGTGCTGTAGGTACACAAAGTTTTGCTGGAGGTTGAACTTGAGTGAGAAAAGAATTTGAGAATTTTGAAAGATGAGATATGTGTCTTTTTTGTCATAGCAATGAAAACTGATCCACAGTTCACTTCCCATAGACTGCTGTTGTGCTAAATGTGTAAAGAGTTTTGAAAAAGTGAACTTAGTAATGTTAAACATGTACCTAATTATTTTAAAAAACTTTAAAAAAAAAAAAAAAAAAAAGAAAGAAAGAAAGAAAGAAAAAAAGAAAAAAAAAAGAAACTGAGATTTAAGTGTCACCTTAATAAAGAAAATGAGGCAATACTGGGGCAAATGGAAGGACAAGCTTTAGGATCTGAGTGAGAGAAAAGTGCCAGACTTTGGGATCTGGAGGGAGGAGGCTTTTAAAAGTGCTTGAAATAAATGTTCTGCTCAAGTCACGATGAGGGAAAGGAAGGATCAGTCTGAATCACCATCTCACCATTTCTCTCTACCTCCCCCACCCTCTCTCTCTCTTTCACACACACACACACACACACACACACACACACACACACACTTTCTCATTTTATCCAACCCACATCCTTATTCACTGAATATAACCCATATACACAGAAATTTCAACCCCACAGAGAGGAGTATGGCTCTCCTAGTGACAGAATCTGCAAGTCTGTTAGCAAGCGTAGCTGCATTAGTTTGGTAACATAATACACACTCCATGAGGCTAACTTGATCTCTAAGTCTTTTTGCTTAAGCCATGCTCATTAACCACGGTGTGTTCAGTCAGTCTGAGACCAGGTTTTTTTATTTACAGAGAACACAAAGCCAGCCGTGACATCTCCTTATCCAACACATTCTCAAACACTCGTCACAAATTACCCCCTCCACCTCCACCTCCACCACAAGGGAGTGGCACTGTTGTATCTCAGTACATTTGTTCATAACACAAGCATTCTCAATAATTAGCTTTGGGGAATTTACTTCTTTTATCTTTTCTCTCTTCCGATTACCTTTGCTCTCTGAGGAGCATTATTGTCGACAGAACATTGTTCATTTTATTTGGATGTGTAAATAACAGGGAGTCAGTGACAGATTTGGAAGATGGAGGTGGCTAGAGGTTTGAAACTTCATGGGAACAGGATGAGAGCAATTAACAAAAGCTGACACACGAATACACAATACACACAAGCTCACCCATATCAGCCTTAATTGCTATAATGTCAAAAAAAAAACCAAAAGTTTTCCACAAACTGGAAAGTTTGAAAGAAACTTGAAAAGAGTTTAACTTCAGCAATCTGGAAAGTTATCTCCCATGTATGACTATAAAAAAAGTTTGAGAATTTATTTCACTTCTGTTTACCCAGTAGCACTTAGATAGCATAGTTTATCTAAATTCCATATTCAGTCTTTGGCTATGTCCTCGGTAAAAGTAAAGCTTTCCAAACACAGAGCCTAAACACATCTGGTGACACACATCAACTCAGTGCAGGAAGACAGCTGTCATTTAGTATATACAGTGTAGTTTAGCAAATTCTACAGAAATTCACACTGAACTAAGGAGTTATTGTTTTCAAGCTAAAGCGAGACAGCTTACAGTCCCTGGGTGAAATTTCCAAAGCAACTGAAATGCATTTTATTCCGAGACATGCATCTCCTCTTTAAAAATACATGGATTTGCAATGGTTTGTGTTGGCTGCTTCTCCACTAGATGCAACGTTGAGCCGAGTTGAAGATCACTCACCCACACAATAGCACAACCATGTCACACACCTCACTGTGTTTATTTCACACATTATTCTTTAAGAACAGACCATATCTCTCTCAGCAACGTCTCTGTCACCTCACATTCCTCTTGTGTTTTATGTACACAAACACCTACCACTTTCTGTGTGCGTGTGTAGATTTCACTCAGCATGCAGCTGACTTCTTGAAACAGCATACATGTGTGTATTACACACATTCAATTATATCCAGCATTAGGTTGCCTTCTATCAGCAGCTTATTCATAGCTGGTTATTAGAAACTCTATACCCATCAAAAAAAAGTCAGTTAATTTCCAGAATTAAACACAACCTAAAATGTCATGTTGGCCAAATATTACATTACAAGATATATTATGTAAAGTAATTGGAATCATCTGTGTGCCTGACCTTGAATTATTGAGATAATTAAACAGAGCATAGTGTCCACATTGTGAATTCTTGGTATTGAACAATGCATTCCTCTCATCCTGTTATACCACAGCGTGGTTGAATTCTCGATTCTGACTGGTGTGGATTCATTTTATATAGCAGCACAGCTCTGACAGTAGTTCAGGCTGTAACACGAATGACAGGTTTATATTAATGTACTCGTTCTGATATGTTTTTTATTGTTTCTATAGTAACAGCTCATACAATGGGACGCTCCACATAATCTAAGCCTAATAATAAATAGATTTTAAAAACTGTTGTTGTTTAACAAAAAAGTATCATCGTTAATGTGGTGTAGTTTTCTTTTAGGAGACAAAAGGGAGTGGAAGGAGTTGCGGGTATCAGCGCTTTTTTAACAGTCACCAAGCTTCACAGCAGTCTTTTGGACAGAACAGTTTATGCTTTGCAATTTCATGGTAGAATCACAAGCTGCATTTTTGGTCTCATTAATTTCAAGAGGGAGAGAAACGGAGATGCTATTAAGGGAACGACTGTTTAATGTTGCTATAACATAAGCAGTAACTAACTTGTTTCAGGGTCGATACACAACAATAAATGTTACTATTAACAGTTAAAAAGTGTGATGTGTCATTAATTAATAAATTAAAAATATTAATCATTGGCAAATCGTTGTGGTACAAGCAGAATAACTCATTTTGGATCATGCTGTTATACAAAAATAATATACTTCAGATGGTAACGGGCACTCACTACCCCTAAACTACTATTATTTTCATATAACAGTATAGTACATTATGTGTTATTCCTTTGTGGGACATGGTTGACTGTAGTCCTGAAAGGATACTCCCTGAAACACATTATCATTATTATACCCAACCAGAACAACTGCCAAACCCTGCTGGCTTGTTGGCAGGGCCTTTATAAAAGCTTGCTCTCCAAACACACTTCTATATATTTCATCTGTCCCTAATGTCTTTCACAATGGAAGAGAATAATCAGTAATAGATTGCCCACTATAGAAATGATGTTTTGGTCAGTCTGAAACAGCCCTAAAGGCATTGATGCCTATATATTCCAAACTACTTTAAAATTAAAAAAAAAAAAATTAATCACATATCCATCCTGATCTCTGTTCTGAGATTTGCTTATAAGCTGTCTGATTGCAGCACTGATTGACTTATCTGTCAGTACTTCAGGGGAGAATGTATTTTAGAACATCATTTATGAAAATTAATGAATAATTACTTCTTACTTTGTGACATCCCTTACAAATCTGTAGCTTAAATGACTGCCGTGAGCGATCACACATCAGACTTATCAAAATCAGAATTAACTTATCAAGTTTCCTTATTGCTAAGAAACACTTTATCTGTATTGGGACTTAATTCAATTTTCCAATCACGTAGTGCCATGATGATCAGTAGCACCATTGGTTCTCAGAATTCACACTTAGCCGAGGAAGCATTTTAACACGGCGGTAGGTCTTCTATCAGCTTCGAAAATGCATGCCAGGGTGAAATTATTTGTTTGAACCAAAAGATCACTTTAAATGACTGAAATTAATTCAATTTCTCTGAAGAAAAAGACAATCTTAAAAAACACAGACACTGTTTTAACCACATGAATTGCATTCCATTGCATTTGCTTTGATTTGCATAATTGTAAGCATCTCCCAAGTTAAGTACAGATATAAATGTTCCATTACTTATATTAAAACTGTTGATTACTGGAACTGTGGCTAATTATGCAGTAGACATGTTATTCTTAATCAGAGATTGGATACTGATGAATTGTGGTGCATGTAATTGGATTGTAATTACATCAAATAGAATACACCCATAATGTGATATATTCGTTATTAAACATTTACATAATACAAAAGAAGTGTTTATAATATTTTAGTAGACAGCAGCTCCATACTGAAACAATAAGCTGTTTGTGCATCCCAGCATGTGCACAGATGTATGGATTTGTGTCTGAGTGTATAAGAGAGAGAAAAAAATCTAACAAACTGATGTTGAAAAGAGAATAAGAAAGGTCACTTTGTGAAAATCAGTGTCAAACACATAGAGAGAAAAAAGAAGAACTATACAGTCTGAAAATATGGCTGTGACAAAATGCTGGCTTGGGGCTAAGATTAGGAATCCATCAGTCTGCCATGAAATATTCAAACACATGGCGAGGCTCAGGATGTTATGAAAGACATGATGAAATGATGGCTGATGTCTGAACTTAGAAGGAACAATGGGAGTACTGTGCTTCCAAAAAAATCTCCTTGTATTTATATATAGTGGCCTAGGAAAACCCTTCACATGGTGAAATTTTGATATTTTCTGAATGTCAAAACTGAAATATGTTTCTCTTTTGTACATATCTCAAGGGAATATAAAGTGATACCATTTTAATGCCTGGCTACCCCAAAAGTAAAAGAGGAGAAAACGCCACCGAAAGGATAATATTCCACTGAAAGACACTAATGTGTTGTTTAAAAGCAACTACTATTTATTTATTTACTTCGAATTTATTAAATATGTAATAAATAAAGTATAAAAATAATACATATGATCATTAACAATGGAAAACGAGTAATCGCCTTGATCATACACACTAGTCTCTCTAGTACCTTCTCCTGAGATAAATGTCATTCATGATATTTGACAAACTGGAGCCTCATTGTCACTCTTGGCTCGACTAATCACTGTTTGTGTTTATATTGGAACTAACGTAATAGCAGATTAATTCAGTGAGTTTTGTGCTATCAGGTAAATTTTTCATTTCTTGGTAGCATTCAGATATTACAAATTTGTCTGCTGCTGTCTCTACATTTTAAGCGTCAGCGCACATGCATCGTGAATAATTTGACAGCTGGTACTTATAACCATTTACAAACTGAATCTATTAGGATTATGTCCTTTCTCGCCATGACACACAAAACCTTGATCAAAGCATGACATCCACTGTTTTAGAAAAGCACACTAACTAGCAAGTTAGCAATTAAACAGCTTCTTTAGACAGACTGACTGTTTTAACACTTGCCTATATTGGATATATGTACAGAATAGACCTGAGGGATCAAAAGGGATTTGTATTTGCAGATCAATGCATTTATTGTTAAAAACAAACATATCATTTTACCCCATAATTTGTACATGTCATATATTATCACTGACCAATGGCATCCAAGATAGTTCAGGTAATATAAAGACTATAGAACCTACTATAGCTGTAAAATAAAAAATTTTTAAAAATGAAACCTAGTGGTGGTAGTTGCCATCTCCATAAAAATGCAACAATGTTGGCAGTACGCTGCTCAGAGTACACAGCAGACCCAGAGGGCATATGAGCTTTTTATTTGGACTCATGCCCTTGTCATAGCTAGTAATGTGAAATCTTTAAAAAGAAAAATACCTATAGCTCATCCACATAAACCTCCCCTACTTGTGCAGATCATTGCTAAACTACACCGACCTGCTACACAGAAAACCACCAGAAATGACCAAAATCTACAGACTCTACTTTCTACTTGCAGTACAGCTCTTCTCATCTTAACACTACAAAAATTCCATTCCCTAATCACAGCTAATAACACTTTTGCACATTTACAGTGGCAAAGTTCTAGAAAAGCAAGTAAATATACACCGATCAGCCATAACATTAAAACCACCTGCCTAATATTGTGTAGGTCCCCCTTGTGCTGCCAAAACAGCTCTGACCCGTCAAGGCATGGACTCCACAAGACCTCTCACGGTGTGCTGTGGTATCTGGCACCAAGACGGGGCAGATCTTTTAAGTCCTGTAAGTTGCAAGGTGGAACGTCCATGGATCGGACTTGTATGTCCAGCACATCCCACACATGCTCGATTGGATTGAGATCTGAGGAATTTGGATGCTAAATCAACACCTTGAACTTGTTGTCATGTTCCTCAAACCTTTCCTGAAGAATTGTTGCAGTGTGGCAGATCACACACTGTTTATCCTGCTGAAATAGGCCATTACCATTAGCGAATACCACTGCCGTTTTGCAGATGCTTTAACCCAGTTGTCTAGCCATCACAGTGTGGCCCTTGTCAAAGTTGCTCAGATCCTTACACCTGCCCACTTTTCCTGCTTCCAACACATTAACTTTGAGAACTGACTGTTCACTTGCTGCCTAATATATCCCACCCCTGGACCTATTGTAATGAGATAATCAATGTTATTCACATCACCTATCAGTGAAACCATAATGTGAAACCATAATGTTATGGCTGATCGATGTAATGCGTGTAATTATTTTTCATAATAGTGGATTCTCTAAGAAGGTCATAGATCACTCCATTCCTCTAATAAAACAGTGGCTGAAATTATACTTTAAAATCCTCCAGTGAGATCCTGAGACTGCTTCCCTTTTTAAGACATTTCCACTCATCTCCTACAGACAACACAAAACATCAAAGACATCCTTGTAAAGAGTGATGTAAAGCCAAATAATAACTATGGCACTTGTGCATGCATCCATTCAAGATGTTCCACTTGTAAATGTATTAAAACAGCCATTAAACTCACAGGCCCTAAAGGATCAGTTTTTGTCAGCCATCAGTCCTCATGCATCACTGCAGGACTTGTTTACTGTCTTTCTTGCAAGAGATGCAATCAGCTGTACATCAGGGAAACACAGAGGAGACTAGCTGATCATTTTGTCAAGCACCTGCGTACCATTAGAATGAAGGATTTCTCCTTTCCGGTGGCGAGATACTTCAAGAGCTATGGACATAACCTTAATGACGTCTCTGTTTGTGTTGCCAGTTGTAGATATGGGAGTGAGATAGTTTAAAGAAAAGAAGCTAATCTATATGCTTGAAACTTTGGTACCCCATGGAATGAACATCATGTTTTGACAATAACTGCATCATCATCATCATCATCAACCATTTTGAATATCAACTGGTTTCACCCCCTACAGCCTCAGAAGCACTTGAACAGCTGATGACTTTTGTCTAAAGCATGCCGTTTCTCTGGAAACTTTGCGTACCATGCTGAACTTTATATACAACCCAGTCTCAAGCAAAAAAAAAACATGCAACTTCATATGCAACTTATTGGTAACACTGCCTTTATGATGAATACCAATGCTCTGTCATAAGCATGCGATGCATATCAACATATCAAACTTTCACTCAAATGCTCTGTACAACATTATTTAACCATGCACACCTCTACCACTGAGCTATTTGAATAAGATTACTATGTAATACATAATTTTACCTCTTTTTTAAATATATTGAATGTATCCCACTTCATGTATTAAGACTTAATGGGCTCATGTAGGCTTGCAAGTCGTGTGGTAATGCAGAAGAGTGACATTTCAAAACGTGGAAAGTCTCTGTATTCTCTGTACCTCAAAGGTTTCACATTCCACTCTTCATTGTATAGAAGTTGCATGTGTAAGACTGAGTTGTTATACATGTATGCATGTATGTATGTATGTATATTTGTATGTACATATATTTAATGGTAGCATGGTGAAACCCAATATTTATTGAAGGATGCATTAAATTTCATGTGTTGCAGTGCTAACTGCTGACGCAACACCCTCATAAAAGTCACTGTCTCTTCAAATTTGAAAAGCAGAATAAATTTACAAACTAGGAGACATTTAAAGGTCCACTTTTCATTGCTTAAAAATCAGAGGATGAACGGTCCAATTTGCATGCTTTAAGATAATTTAGAAGTGACCTTCAAAGTGTTGAGAAAGTGTGTGCAACAAATATAGAATGTGAAATGTCAGGATGATTATGGGAAATGGCTCGTTCACAAGTGGCATGAGGAACAGTAAAACGAGTGTCTTTACCCAAAACTACACCATATGCCAGGTTTTGACAGTTTCTTATCTTTAAGCAAAAACATTAAGCAAACCTTATTGCTCATTACTACTCAAGAACATACTCCAGCAGTGAAATAAATAACACCATAATTATGCAATCACTTTAAGGTTTGTATGTTTGCAGGTCACATTATGCAAGTATGACATTTTCTCATGAGTCCAACTTTTTTCCAGAAAAAAATTTCTATGACAATGAGTTTTGAATCTGATATTGTGTTTTGATTTGGGTGTGTAATCAGGTAAGTCTTAACCCCATGACACCTGGGAACAAGAAGCTAAACTTAGCCCTGAGATTGTCAAGTCTCTGAGGTACATATATACACTGTATGGCCAAAGGTTTTGGACACCTGACAAATCACACCCATGTGAGCTTGTTGAATATCCCATTCCAGATTTAGTCCCACTCTGCTGTTATAATAACCTCCATTTTATTATAGTGGCTTTCCACTAGATTTTTGGAGTGTGGCTGTGGAGATCTGAGTCCATTCAGCCACAAGAGCATTAGTGAGATCAGGCACTGATGTTGGGTGAGGAGGCCTGGGGTGCAGTCAGCATTCCAGTTCATCTCAAAGGTGTTCAGTATGGTTGAGGTCATGGGTCTGTGCAGGCCACTCGAGTTCTTCCACTTCAACCATGGCAAACCATGTGTTCATGGAGCTCGCTTTGTGCAAAGGGGCATTGTCATGCTGGAACATGTTTGGGCCTCTTAGTTTTAGTGAAGGGAAATCGTAACGCTACAGCATACAAAGACACCTTATACAATTTTGTGCTTCAAACTTTGTGGCAACAGTTTAGGGAAGAACCACACATGGCTGTGATGGTGAGGTGTCCACAAATATTTGGCCATATAGTGTATTAATTTAGATGAAAATATTTCATTTCTCTACTCAATAATCATTAACATCCTCTTTAGAAGTATAAATAGTATAGATAAATAGTATTATACTCAGTATAAATAGGCTATTTTTAGGGTGATGGTGGCTGAATGGTTAAGGCTTTGGATTATTGATCAGAAGATCAGGGTTTTAAGCCCCAGCACTGTCAAGCTGCTGCTGTTGGGCTCTTGAGCAAGGCCCTTAACTACATCTGCTCCAGGGGCACCATATCATGGCTAATCCTGTGCTCTGGCCCCAGTTTCCTAGCATGCTGGGATATGTGAAAAACTGAGTTTCAGTGGCTCTTTACTCTCACTCTGCACAATGACAATAAAAGTTGAATCATAATTTTCGTATTTCCGGTGGCATTACTGTTCCATCTTTCCAACTGTGCTTCATAATCCAGTGTGGATAAATGAATATTGGGATATCAGCTGTTACCTTTTTAACATTAATAGTGTGTAACAGGCCTTACCAGCTTTATTAATTCAGATCTAGAGAATAATTGAACATATGGACAAACATATTATTAATTAACACCAAAAGAATGAATAAATACTAACACAGCATCTTAGAACAGCTCTAATGTTAACATGCTCAAAAAGTGAGAAATTATGGTTTCTAAAATTTAAATGTTATTATTATACATTACATGCTAGTTTGTAAGGTAATATAGTCAATATGAGCATAAAATCTTTCTTTCTTTCTTTCTTTCTTTTTCCCTTACATTTCTATAAACTAACATGTTATTGCTTTTTTTAAGTTGTTGGTTTTTTTTTTTTAAGTTTTCTTTTTCCACCAGTAATTAGTCCTTTGTTTCATTTCAATAATGCAATTACTCCAATCTGCCATAATGGATCAGAGAACTAGGTGAATTATGTCAAGGTGAACTATTATCATTGTGAAATGAATAAATTAGCAAGATCTAATTAAGAGTTGTTCAGAGCGAGAGAAGACACGGGGTACAGTTTTACTTTGTAGTGGGAATTCATGAAAAGAAAGGATGCGAAGAGATGTTTTTTTATAGTTTGAGGTGTGGGTGTTGAAAAATAAAGAAAGAAAAATCTACACTGGACATAATGCAAAAGCTATATTGAGTGAGATTTTGTGTCACATTTTCACAAACCAGCACTGGCAGATATTTGATCTTGCTTAGTAACTTGGAAAAGGCACCAGGAGATACTGCCTACTGCAGAGGGATGCACAATATTCAATAATGATTGAATAATTATGTTAATAACACTAAAAATAAAATAAAAACACAAACAGTTTCAGCATTGTGAGAATTTTTTGTATCTGCCAGTTTTCAGCTGAAGGAAGGACACTGCGTGAATCAGAGCATTGAACATATGTGCTAGCCACATGATTGTGCTTTCTCCTGCTCTCCAACCCCATGCACCTCTACACTCCTCCCAATCCAAAAACCACAGCTAGCAGAAAAACGAGAACGAAAATTCATACTCTCTCAGGTCCAGACACAAGGCTTAAGGTTGCATGGGTCTGAAGATGGATAAAGGGGGTAAAAACAGTCAACCAGTTATGCTCAAACTTGAAGGATGTTGATCACTAGCAGCTTATCGCAGCCCCTGAATTCACCCACTGTGAATTAAAGAAGAAATAGTATCTCCCTCGCTCATTTTTCAGGCTCCAAGAGATGCCGCAGAGCCCTGCATCTTTTCTTTCTGTAGCACTGCTGTTCAGCAGAGATAATCCAGGGCCCATTCCGAGCCACCGAATCCATCTTTCTCCAATTGGTGGACTGGAGTCCTTGGCTGCGGCGAGGTCATTGCTTTTATGAACACATAAACACACGCTTTTCCTATCTCTCTTTCTCTGTCTCCCTTTTATCCCTTTTGTACACAGTTCTGGGATTTTTCTTTGGGATTTTGTTTCATATTATCACTCTTGCCTTGAGAAATGTAAAATATGTAGTAAAACCAGTGCAAATAGCGTGATGACTTTCAGTTGTAAAAGTAATAGTAGCCTACTGTGAATGAAATAAATTCCATGTTTCAAAAAACCTCCTGGGGTTCACATTAAAATTTTGTGATGCCACTGCAGCACTCACATCTAAACTAAAATGAGTGTGCATGCTCCAGAGGTGGGGCGAGGTTGGCTTGCCCATGGATAAACCCCTCTGATTACACAAATCCCTCATGGCTCATGGCAAGGAAGAAGGAGAATAAAAAATGCCATTTGCCAGAGGAGAAAATGGAGCTGTAGCAAGTTTGCACATGTCGATTACTCACATGTGATCCGTTTGTTTCCCGGGATTACATAGAGGAAAGACGCTGACCTACCCAAAGCACAGACAGCCTTAAAACACCCCTGCCACACTTTTTTGCACACAGGATAAACTTCCCTTCCATAGGTTTATTGGGTAAAACTGTGTTTACCAGTAATTTACTGGCAGCAGAGTTGTCAAGTACTGTAAATTCACAGTAAATGAATTAAAAAAACTTATACTTACAGTAATGTAATAAATTTACAGGTATACTTTCTACTGTATAATGTATACTGGCAGCAGAGTGCATTTGCCTTTAATACCTGTAAATAAAATTACTGTATAAACTGAAATATCATCTACTACATTTGCTTGATGCTTTTATCCAAAGTGACTTACAATTGAGGCAAGATACTGAGCAGTTGAAGGTTAAGTATCTTGCTCAAGGATCAGGATTAAACCATAGCAGCTTGGTGGTGCTGGGATTTAAACTCATGACATTCTGACCTGTAGCTCAAAGGCTTAACCACTGAGCCACCACTTCTCTCAACCAGCTTGCATTGATTCAACCACCTCTCACAAAAAGTAACTCATTTAAGTGCTTAACTAGACCAGAGTTTGTGTGTATATATATACATATATATATATATATATATATATATATATATATATATATATATATATAGTCACTGAAATAAAGGTTGTCAAATTTTTTACTGTAAAACACACTGCTCTAATTTCCCAATAATTAATGATAGATGCCTCATTTGGATGTTTTTTTTTTTTTTTAACCACTTTGGATTAGGCAATGCTGTAACTCATGTTTACTTCATGCTGGGTTATCAGTTCCAACATATTCCAACAAGACAACCTACACCACATGAGCAAACACTCACATGGAGAAGGAGGGGAGCTAAGCCAAGGGAAACCATCAATTAATTTCAAATGCACAGTGCTGTGAGTCATATTTTTGTTTTAAATTGTTCTAAATGCAGTCACAATTTAATGGTAATGTTTCAGTACGCTTAAGAGTGGTTAACTATCAGGGATGGTTCCCTTTTAAGAACCTAAGAGCCCTTAGCTACCTAACAAACCCTTAAGGAACCTTCTTTTGTATAACTGTTAAAGTGCTGTTTTCTTGCATTCACCATAATTGTACTAAGAATAACCTATTCACCGATTATAAAAGTAAAGACTGTAGGTTACCTATAGAAATCAAGCTGTAAAGTATTTTCTTTTCAATAAAAGGGCCTAACAGAGTCCCCACGCAGCAGACTGAAGCATTATGTTGAATCCAGAAATTTATATGACCTGCAGTCTGATATTGTGTAATGAATGATTGCATTCAAGCTGCTATTTTGCTCGTTATTATAATCACTTTTATTATACCACAGTGCTTTTGAGTTCATGAATCTGATAGGTCAGTGGGTGTCGCTTAGTGAAGGTTTTGATTAATTTTCTGTAACAATATGGTAATAATATCTACTGCATGGGAAATTATAGCTTTATATTAATTTACTCATACTGATACATTATTCTTTGTGTAGAAACAAGAGGTCATTAAATAACATTTCCCAATGGTAAATTCAAGAAATATATATTTTATAACTATGATTTAATATGACAAAATCTTAGAAAAAAGTTTATATTTTCTGCCTGATAAGACATGTGTAGGTGTGTCTGATTGCATACTGATTGACAGCAGCTTTCCCCTTGGCAACATAAACAACTCACAGACAGAGTTGGTTCCGAAAAGCAGACAGGAATGACTATGTGCTGCCTCCACAATGCTTTTATTTTTATTTTTTACTGTATAGAAATGTTGAGGAAGGTGACAGAGGATTGAAAACACTCACCTCACTGGGACAAGTCATCATTGCAGCTCCACTGCAATGGAGCTGAAGTGCAGATTACCCTGCCTGGAACGCTCAAATCTATAAGCATAGGCCATGGAGAAGATCTCAGTTCTCTTGTAGTGACACTGTATAATGATTCATGCACACAAAATTCCCTTGATGGTTTATGAGAGGCAGTCTGATGTAAGGGGGAAAAAGGACAGACAAATTTTTCTGAAACAGCAGCAAAACAGAACTTTGGGAAGTAAGGACCATATATGGAGTCTTTGATGAGCAGAAGTAAGGAGAGGCCAGAGAGGTTGATTATCGTGATATGAGTGATCTTGAACAATCATGGCGTATTTATGATCTCAAAACAGCTAACTATATGGTCAAAGTTATAGATATAAAACTCCTTTGTTTGAATGTTGATTGATCTAAAGCAAATACTATTACAATCCAGTTTTAATGTGGTGTGAGCAGCCATGTTGATGGTATAATATACTGAACACCTTCCCAGCTTTCTGAGGAATTCCAAGTTTAGGGAGTGTTTTCTTTTGCTTTTCCTTGTTGGAAGCTGGAAAAAAAAAGCAAGCTATGGGTTTTCGCTTACCATAGCATTACATGTGAAGCCACTTCTTCACAAAGAAGCAATAGGTCGAAAGACACAGCAGCACCAGGATCTAATAGGTCGATATGCACAAACAGTATCACAAAGTAGCACATCATATGTTGACCCAAGGGCAAAAACACACCAAATACACACTCAGTCACACTTTAACACTTAACAAATGTACGGAAATGCCTTATCAGATATAACTGTATATAATGCTAGAGCTCTTACCAACTCTTTGTAATGGATTTTTATTAAACAAGTAGACCACATTAGGAACATGTTAACCTAATATGCTAATATCCAATTAGCCAATCACGTGGTAATAGCACAGTGCATAAAACCATGCAGATACAGGTCAGGAAACCAGAATTCAGCATTCTGGTGAACATCAATATGCTGAAAATGTGATTTCAGTGACTTTCGCCATGACATGGTTGCTAGATGGGCTAATTTGATTATTTAAGAAATTTCTGGGATTTTCTCACATAACAGTCTCTAGAGTTTACACAGAACAAAAAACATCCAGTCAGTGCATTGGAGATTAGAGAGGTCAGTGAAGACTGGCCAGACCTGTTTGAGCTGACAGGAAGGCTACGGTAAATCAAATAACCACTCTTTACAACTGTGGTAAGCAGAAAAGCATTTCAGAACACACAACACATCATATTTTGAGACGGATAGGCTACAACAGCAGAAGACCATATCGAGTTTCATTCCTTTCATCAAAGAACAGGAATCTGAGGCTACAGTGGGCACAGGCTCACCAAAACTGGACAGTTGATGGTCCTACCCAGTATTATTATGGTGTTCCTATTAAAATGATTGATGAATGCACAGTACTCATGTTATAGAGTTCATTTAGTACTGAAGGGATATATTGTGAAGAAAACCTACCTTATAATCATAAGCAACTAAAGAACTGCCATTTATAAACATGTTAATTTTTAAATTTGGAATTACATTTGTTCATAGTTATTCAAATTCAAATTTTATTTGTCACACACACAACCATACACAATACAAAAAATATACAGTGCGCATATTAACAATTATGTGAACTGACATTTATAAACATTTGTTAGTTGAACATGTTGGCTATTGGACCATTTTGGATATATTACTGTAAATTGGTGTGGTCTGGACAATGTCACATAAAGTGTACCTTCTGATCTATGTGTTGTCATGATTTTGTTGTCATGGTTATAACTCTATTCAGACATGGAGTGAAGGTTGAGGGTCATGCTGAAGAATACTGTGTGTGCTTCTACAGTAGGAACCAATCCTAGATAACTGCCATTGTGTATCATATAGAAAGTGTAAGGGACAGGAGGAGAGAAGATAACAAATATGACTGTTTGCACAATTCTTCCAAAATTCTTCTTCAAAAATAGAACAAGGTTAAAGATTTATGAAGGTATGAAAAAGAATGAAGAATGAGAGGCATGCCTCGATGTGTTTGTGTGTGTCTGTGTTTACACAGTAAAGGACATATATAAGGTTGATGGAGTTAGTTGATAGCTGCTTGGAAGATATACTATTGAAAGTATCTCTAACTGTGTGTGCGAATTTTCTATGAAAAACTAGAGCATATTTGTTTTGGCTGCACTTGACAGGATCTCAAACTTTGTGACATTTGCTCATAAAATTTTGACGATGTTTTAGTCACACAAAACAAAGAGCAATAACATGTCACTTTAGATTTAAATAGTAAAATTCTAAACACTAAATAAAAAAAAAACCATTGAGTACAAAATATTCGATGGATGGAATTATTAGCCATTTACAGTACCTTCCTGTATTCAACCAACCTGTCAGAACATAAAGCTGCTATATTTATTAGGAAACAGACACCCCAAGTTTATTTCACGGAGACATGAGTGAAGTTTCTGGAAGATGTATCATTGGTACTTTAACAAGGCTCTGACTCTCTTTCTTACCATCTGACAATCATTAAGTTTCTATTGGCTCCGGAAAAGTTTGAATTGCACATCTCTGCATTTTTTTTCTCAAATTACTTTATGAAAAAGTTGCATAGTATTATTGTTTAAGGCTCTTGAGTGGCACAACAAAAGTGTTTGGTGGATTGCGACTTTGAATCCTGTTAATGCCACAGCGATCCTTGCCTGGGAATCCAAGATAGTAAAACTGGCCATGCAGTTGGTTAGCTTCTTGTGTCTAGGAGGAAGCATATGCGACCCCTCACCTTCCCTGGGTAATAGTTTATGTATGATAAGAGAGAGCTTGCAAGTGGGTGGTAATTGGGAAATGACGAAACTGGGAGAAAATGGGGCAAAAAAATGTATTTAAATGCACGGGTCAGTTGTCAATATACATTTAATCTTATAAATATATTTATAAGTGCCTTAGTAAGGTGCTGAGCCAACACGAGCCACCAGAACAGATTCAGTGTACACTAGCATAGATTCTGCAGGTCTCTGGAACTGTATTGGAGGGATGAGCACCATTGTTCCAAAAGATATTCTCTCAACTGATATTTTGATGATGATGGTGGAGAATGATGTCTAACACGTCGCTCGAAAAACTCCCATAACTGTTAAATTGGGTCAAGCTCTAGTGATTGCGATGGCCATGGCATATGATTTACGTAGCATATGGAAGAGGCCACTCCAATCAGTGAACCCCTATGTCACTACCTACATTCATAAGCTATGGTCAGTGAGTGAAAGAATAAGGTCATGAGTACAGGCAGCAGAAATGAAGTTCTTCCACAGGGTTGCTGGGCTTACTCTCCGTGATAGGGTGAAGAGCTCAGCAATCTGGAAAAGCCTTGGAGTAGAGCTGCTTTTCCTCTGAATTGAGATGAGGCAGTTGAGGTTGATTGGCCACCTTATAAGGATGCCCCTCTGGTAAGCTTTCATTAGAGCCCCAGACCCAGGACCCACTGGAGCAATTATATCTTACAGTTGGCTTGGGAATGTCTGAGGATCTCCCAGAAGGTGCTAGAATTTGTGGCCTAGGATATAAAAGACTGGACTTGTGAGCCTGTTGCAACCATGACCACACCAGGAAAAGTGGAATACATGAATGAATATAATATATACACATGCATAAATCCTTTAAGCCTAGTCTTAGGGGGTCTAGGAGGTATATTATTTAACTCATTTGACTCAGGACAGTTACAAAAAATTGACATGATTGACTAATAATGGCCATAACAACACATTAGAATTGCAGCAGCATTTAAGCTGTTTGAAGAGACATGGGGCATCACTGGTAATCCAAGCTTCACTGGTGAATGACCTGAGTCTAGCTTAAGTAAAAGACAGCTTTTATTAAGACTCTGAGTCAAACTTCAGCTGCAATGTACATCATCCATCCATTATCAAGGCAGCCTTCTTTAGTCAGTGCCAGCTAAGTGCTATAGAAGAGCAGTTTCTGAAAAAGATGGAAATAACATTCTCAAAATAGAAACAAGTACCTTTAACTCAGAAAGGCAGACCACTGGAAAGGGGGGGGGGGGGGGGTAATTGATGGCCCCCTTAACCATTAGTAAAAGAAACATAATCATCTTAGAGCCCTGCAGATAAGACAAAAATGCTAATAAAGAAGTGGGCCAAATTGCACCATAATGGTGAAAGAAAAAAAGCACTCACAGGTACAAAATGTTCTCTAGCCACTAAAAAGTGTTCAATTTGTCCAGTCCACAAAATGCAAACAGCATGGCATTACATTAATATTCCCTTTAAAAAGCATTATATCATTAGTTATTATTAAAACCATGGCCATTAATGTTAGTAAACCATAAGAAAGAGTCTGACCAATATGAACCCTAAATTAATATGTTCTTGGTGGTAAGTGGCATCATTCATAAATAAGGCTGTTTTCATGAATGATGTAAATTCTTTCATGGTCATTTATTTGGACCAGAGGTAATAGAAAAAAAAAGTAAAAAAAAAAAATACTAAGAGCAAATATGTATCTATAAACATAAACATGTTTAAGCACAGCTTTAAATACTTTACTCAAGTTGAAATACAATTGTACAAAATAAAAAGTTCAGGAAGGGGTCACAAATGAAAATCACAAATCACAAATGAATTTGATGCTATGTTGCCTTTTCTCAAGGCACCAAGGAATATGAACAAACATTAAACATAGCTAACTAATGACAGCTAATATCTCTGATATTACTATTAGTTTGCATGCTAATAGCTACCTGCCACAATAGAAACAGGCTAATTAAATATGCAGCTAGCAATAGATAGCTATTTGTAGTGACAACTAGTACATCACATACTTTTCTACAATATTGTTCTTTATGCTCATGTTTGAAAAAAAAAAAAAAATATATATATATATATATATATATATATATATATATATATATGTGTGTGTGTGTGTGTGCTAGTTTTTTTTTTTTTCCTCTCTTTATTGACTTTTCTTATTTATGACCCATTAACAAAAGAACACATGAACAGGTACACCTGCACTCACCCTTCTATACATACAGTTTACATAAATTAAATACTACAATAACAAATTATAATAAAAAAAATAATAATAATAAAAAAAAAAATAAAAAAAAAGTACAATAATAAATAATAAGTACATAATAAATCAATAGATGTATTTTCAACGTTTACAATGCCAAGTAAACATCAGTATAATGTTAAGTAAAGTCTATATCCCCACTTACAGTGTGTGTGCTAGTTTCTTAATTTTATTAATGCTTTATAAATGATGAAATGTAAGTGACTTTTATGTTAACTAATTGTGTAAATGATGTTAGCTAAAGGTATAGTCAAAGATTTTAGTAGACATTCTTGTCTTCTGGTGTTTTTTTTCCTATTTACAGAACCTGAAGAACCACAAAGACAATTTTTTTCCGTATTTTATTGACCATTACAGGGAGACCTTCACCAAATATAACAAAAAGTGTTCTGACCTAAAAAATCACTGACCCCTCCTTCCAGAGAACCTTAATGTAAAGTGTGTCTAAGTGCAGCTAAAAGCAGAAGTACCCATGCCTCAGTGGCTAAAGCATTAGTGAGTCTGAACTTACATGAACACTGAAGTAGGCAACTGTGTCTGGTTCAAATATGGACAAAGGCAATAAAAAACCCTAGGAATCCTTTATTTATTACTATTAAATTGTTGAATTAATGTAAGGTAACTTATCCATACGTGGTAAGGCATCATGAAGTTTCTAGTCTCACATTGTGTCATCAGCTGGAGGATACAGAACCAGCAATGGACTGCACCATGCATTCAAAAATACTTACTGTGTCTCGCTGAGTGGTAGCTGTCATGTGATGGGGGGGAGTTGGCTAGTGGTTGGGAATTGGCACAACCCATGAACGAATCTTTAATAGTTAAGCATTAAAAAGAAATTGTTGTTGTTGCCATTCTGTCATGTTAGATTTTGAGCATGTGAGTTTGTAAGGTATCAATGCTGTCATACCCATTTTTAGCTATCAAGCAAATTGTTTAAGAAACAATTGGAAAATTAGACTTGATATTGACACCCAGTATATTGTTTGCCTCCATCTGCCCCTGTACTTACTAAGATTATTGATCACTGAACGTTGGTAGATAGATAAGGATATAAAGCAACACAAAGACATATGCAAACTTCCTGAATGCTTTGGCTGGTAAGACTTTAATGTCATAAATTAATCCATAAATGACAATGGAATTTGGAGTTAAGCGCCTGCTGCTTCTTACAATTCAAACACACACATACATACACAAATACACACACTCCCTTCCGCTTTCCAATTTTTTCGTGTCATTTATATTCTTGTCAAACCATCTCCATAACATCATCACATTTTCAGCTGTTTTTTTTTTTCCATTTTCATCCACCATGTTTTTTAATTTCGTGGGACCTGATTTCTTTTACTCGCAGAAGGACGGCTCAGCATTCATCATCTCTCAATTTGAGCCAGAATATTCACCCACCACAATGTGCTAATGCCCCAATGGGGACATTAGAGAGAGATTTGCATGTTGATTAGCAGAAATGCACATCACCAATCCAAATTCATAGTCAGTGCCTCATTGCAAAATATGGTTCTAAATACAAATGCTAAGGAAGTGATATAGAGATATATTAAAATGAGATAAGAAGACAACAAATGTGAGGACTTTCTGTGTTGTTTACCAGTCTTTGACCTTGTAGTCTTACTGTTTAGCAAGAGCTCACATTGGGGAGAAAAATGCAGTGAAAGATCTCATCTAATGTGGCCTGTCCGGCTTTTCACTAGTATAAAGAGCTATTCACGGCGATGTATCCATAATTACAAACATTGGCAACACTTTCTTTGGATGGTCCACTGTAGACACTCACAGTCCATACGGCTCAACAACATCAACAACCAGCCATCAACTAATCCTGAACAATGTCAACTGCTAATGGCTGTTGATGTTGAGTAGATAATCTCACTCTATAGACTATAACGTCTTCTTTTTTCCTTTCAGTTTATGTAGATTAGGGGTGGCATAGACTATTCCACTAATATATTCACTAGTCGTTGGTGTGAGAAGATGGTGGGGGAAAAAAACAGCAAGGCAGGTAGTAAGGAAATGCAGGTCAAGAAAGCAAGCACAATTGTGTAAGTCTATTCTATTCACAAGCAAACCTTGTGTAAGTCTATTCTGGGAAACTTTTCTTTTTCTTTTTCTTTAATGAACGTTTGTATTAAGTGTAGGGTTTTTTAACTACCATTCCCTCCCAAAGGAATTCTTCCTGCAGTTTTTTTTCCTTTAAAGCAAAATAAAACTTAAATAATACCATTGTACTGTGGCATAGTGAATAATATCATGAAAGCGTGCATTCTGTGCCATGGGTTGCACTTCAGTATCTGAACTCACTCAGCTAGTTTAGAGTCAGATAAGCAGTGCAAGGCAGCAAAAAACAGGTCAATCCAGATTTGTTTTCGGATGCTACTGAAATCAGAGTTGAGTATGGTGGGAAAACTTACCAGATGCTGGAAGGAAGGAAGGCCAGTCACTGCACTAGAAGGAGAGCTCTGCTGAAAGATATGATCTTTGGCACTGCAGAAGCAACAATTTTAGCTGAGCTGCCACATCATCCACACAAGTACATTTTAGTACAGAATTGGTACATCCTTAAACAATGTAATATATTACACTTTTAGATTTATTATTTTTGCACATTTATTACTCTGATTTATTTAGTCACTCTTAAATGTGAAGCCTAAAAAGCTTTGAAGCTAGAAATGTAATTATTGTGTATGGCTATGCTAATTGACACATTCTTTGTTGATGTTTATCTGTATTAATAAAATAGTCTAAAAAATACTGACGTCCTGAATCACTCTTTGCTTTTACTACAGAAATGACAACTAGTCAACTACTTTATTTGAAATACTGATCAACTATTAAAATGAATAGTAATGAAACCCTTCACTTAGATAGCCAGGTTGATGCTGTTGATTCTTAGTAGATGATTTTTAGTAGACTATAAACTCTTTGTTTGAATGGTCAAGATTCTAGGTCTTAATGTTTTATAGATCGTCTATAACTCATTAATAAGTCCTATCACAATTTCAAATTCAGGTCGTGCAGACGCTGTTGAGATATTTTATGACATGGTGCTGAAAGATAGATAAACATTATCTGACATGTTCTTGAGAGAGATAGGCTTGTTCATGGCTATAAATGGTTTAGGAGAGTGGACCATTCGAATAAAGTGTTACCCACCTTAAATCAAATGAACAAAGCCCTGATCGATAACCTCAAGTAAAATCACATCTGCTGTGCTAATATACTCAGCACCCCACACTAACATAGCTAACTAATAATAATCTCTGCCTCTCTCTTTTTGTCTCTCTCTCTCTCTGTCTCTCTCTCCCTTTTAATTAGAAGCATGTGGAGACAGTCAGAGGCAGAAGCTACAGGAGTTATTTACACTTAGTTAGCGTCACTCCCGCTTACTCCCTCCTGTGCTTTTCCGGACCTTGGCTTCTGTTTATCTTGGGGCATTGTTTTATTACCTTCAAAACTCTGCTGGGAGGATGTGTGCGATGGTGTTGCCTGGCAACAAGAGCACATCGATGAGCTGCTGGATTTGAGTTGAGAAAGGAGGAGCGAGAAGGAAGTGAGAGAGGGAGGGGGGCCAAATGAGTGGAAGTAAAAGTATTTGACAACATTTAAAGCAAATAATGTAATGCGTTGTTTTGTAGTCACATCATAGCCAAATATCATTTAATTAAAAATAGAAGTCAAATTGTTTAGTATTTTACCAAGCTGTTCAGTTAAAACATGCTTGAAATGGCACTGTATTTCAAATTCAGCTGTGAGGGGGAAAATACTAATGTCAATCACCTGGTTTCATTGTGATTTAAAAAAGAGGCCAATTTTAGACGATTTTGCTCAAAGTACAAAATACCTATCAAGACAAAGAACTAGGGATCAAAATGGTTTCACACTAATTTGTAACCATCTGCATGACTGAATTGAACATTAAGCTAGGGAGTGGTGCTAGTTTTCTTTTCATTTATATAAAATCCAGTGAAATCCAAACATATCTACCTTGTTTGTTCCAATTCATAGACATTTTTTAATGAGATTAGGGAGTTTTAACATTTGGTGATATTATGAATGATATATGTGAAAAATAAAACACGATTTAATAATAAAAATACAAATCTAAATAATAAAAAATAACAGCAGTAGTGTTTTGAAGCATATCAATAGACGTAGTAAATGTGTAAATAATAAACACAAAAAATATATAATTTTACTGATTATATGCTGAGACTAATTTGATCATGTCTATGATTATTTGTCTATGATTAATACACCTTGTATATTTTACATTTTTTTTTTTATTAAATGTTTGCTGAAAATCTAATTGAAAGTGCCAAGGATTGACAATTAGTTTTATTTTTAGGCAATACGAAAAACAAGGTGTTTTTGCTATTCCTATTGATGTTTACAGGGACACTGCAGGGCAGTACACTGAAACTCATTTTAAATGTATTTGTGTATTTAGGATGTGCAGAATTATGAAGACTCTCTTTTTTTTTATTTTGGCTTTTTCCTCCGCTGCTGGACGTGCTTAAAGCTGACGGTGTGTGTTTGGCTTGTCTACAGCCCACACTCCCCTGCCGCTCTTGTGCAATGTGGAAAAAAAATGAAGATGCTAAAGTTACACAGGAGAGTGCTTCCCTGGCATCTCACCAAATGTTTAATCATAATTACTGTTACAATTATAAGCTAATTGTTATTAGTGAGATTGGAACAACACTGAGGGAAATGTCAGGACAATTGGCAGGAGATTATGTCTCTGACTTTCTCTGCCTTTTGCTTTTTTAACCCCCTCTTTTATGCGCACAGACCACACCACACACACAAACAGAAGTAGACCACTGTGCTATGTAACACTGGCAATACTTAAGCATATTGCACAACTAAAGGTAAGGCTGTAAATGTACGAGAGCAGCCAATGGCCAAACAATGAGCATGGTGGAGAAACTTCACAGCAGTGATAAATCACCTGTCTCAGGAGGCAGACACTATAGTTTCCAGAGCCTGCTATCTGTGTGATCCATTGATTTTTCACCTTTTGAACTAAGAATGTGTGTGGTACTCTGCGATAGACCAGCATTCCATCCAGCATGTATTCCTGCCTTGTGTCTGCAGTGTTCCCGGGATACACTCCAGACCTTGACAAAGCGGTTACTGAAGATAGATGAATGAATTAATGAATTAATAATGATCTCACCAAAGACATTATTTATAAGTATTGTGTGTCTATTGTGTGTCTAAGTATGTTCCTTTGAGGTACCCTACTTTTTATAGACATGAAAAATCTATACTGTGTGTCTTGTAATTGAGAGGTTATGCCTTAACCATACATACAACTCTAGTATGACTACTGAGGATATATGTACTGTTAGGGATGGATTACAGCAGTACATCCTACTCACTTGACACTATCTGTATTTGTATTTGTTTCCAAATATTTGTATCTATATTTGGATATCCTAGTGGAAAACCCTAGACAAGGACAAAGGTAGAAATGCCAGCACTGTCAGCATGGTCTATGCATTCAGCCTCTGAGAGGTTCTGAACCTGAGATGTGCCCAGGACTATTTTTTTATGAATGAATGAAGAAGAAGAAGAAGAAGAAGAAGTTTAATTTATCTTTACATTATTTTAATTTATAGCGTCTTTCTCACACACAAGGTCACTTTACAATTACAAAAAAAAAACAAACGCAAGGAAAAAAAAAAAAAAAAAAAACAGAGACCTCCAAAACCTGCCAGGATCTAATGGATCCACTAAGCGAGTATAGATACATCGCTGTATAGAGCGCTGAGCAGTCCCAAGACCACTCAAAATGATCACAGAGACTCGACAAGAGCAACAGGAACACCTTACTCTGGGAGTTCAGGAACACCTGGGTCTGGAGCTCTGCCAGTTGTAATTTTTGAATGCTCACAATATACAGCCCAACCTGTGTGTATGTGCCTGGGAGTGAATGTACTGTTATCTGTCAAGAGATGCAATATATATATATATATATATATATATATACCTTACAGCTATCAAAAGACGCAATATGTATACACTAGTTTGACAGTTTATCTGGCAGACCGATTTAGTTTCGTCTAGATGAGTCTGCCAGATCAACACAATGTCCAGTGACTTTATTACTCTCTTAAGCCAGTGTTAAACTCATCATGCCATCATGCACAAATGATCATGACATCTTCTGTCACAGTGTATAATAAGTGTGATTAGCTCATTGTATCAGCGCTGCTTGATTGGTGCTTGCTGCAATTTGTAAACAGTGGATTTGAATTATCACAAATTAGAATTGTAATTTATTCCATGAGCCACCATGATGCTCTAATTGGATCAGTTGTAAAGCGAGTGTACCAATTTATCAATAAACTACGCATAAACAATCACGAACGATTATAAACCCCAGATCTAAAGCAACGATGTGTTGTGACAACCTTTAGCCCCACATAATTACAGCAAAAAACAAGGTAATTGGGCTGTACATTATGAAAAGGAGTACACTAATACTGTTATGCTGAACATTCTTACATACAAGTATGGACATCCTGTATTTCCCTTAGTACACAAAGAAACAATGTTTTCTGCACTTGTTGTTTCTTACATGCAGCAAACATTCCTACAGGCCAATCAATATTAGATATTGCAAGAACTTTAATGCCAGAAGGCTCTTGTGTAGTTCTAGCAGTCTTTTATCAATCTGCTCTTACACATATTGCAGTTTCAAAAATCAGCACTGTTCAGATTTGGACACTGTTATATAATTGGTATCTATATATAATATATATCTAATATAATCAGTTAGGAAAAGTATGGCTCTCTCTGAACCCCCCAGAGTGCAGTTTAAACCAGAAGATGAAAATGATTAAAATGAACATTTATGCTTCCTTCTCAGTTCCCTAAGTTTTAGGTATAAAATTTAATAAAATTATTATTTGTTATAAATAAAATAATTTTATAACTACATAGGCTTTACCATAGTGAATCCAGAGCCTATCCTTGGAACACTGGATGCGAGGTGGGAATACACCTGTCCATCACAGGGCACCATGCACACACACACACATATTCACACATTTCAGTGTAGACAGTTTAGTGTAGACAAACTGTTATTGCTGTGTTAATGAGAGCTGTGAGGAAATGCACATGGACATGGGAGAACATTTTAATATTGCGTGTAGTAGGATGTAGGATGTAATCATGTAATCATGTCTAAGGTATACATAAAGAATTTTATTGTGAGGTTTTAATTTGTACTACACTAAAATATGTGGATGTTTTGATGTGACTGTGGTAGGGGCGCATAAAAATAAATGATGGCAAAGGAATGATGACTTTCTTTTACAGCCCAAGTTCAGTTTCATTTTGTGGTAACGGAACGGTGCTTACAATTCTGTCATTCATTTTCAGTAACCACTTCATCCTGGTCAGGGTTGTGGTGTATCCATTTTTAGACAGAGGGAGGAAACCAGAGAACCTGGAGGAAACCCACAAGAACACGGGAAGAATATGACCTACCTCTTCATGGAGTACATAAGTTAGCACTTTGTTATTAAAAATTGTGTTATCTGTGTGTTTTTCATACTATATTACCTCCCCAACCGGGTTTCTTTAGACTGATAGTCAGTCCGTGACCTAGTGAACCAGTATCAGGATGTGTTTTGTTGATAGAGACTTCAAAGCACTTCTGTAAGTCGCTCTGGATAAGGGTGTCTTCCAAATGCCATAAATGTAAAAGTAAATATGTGAAACTCCACACAGACAGTAACCTGAGCTCAGGATTGAACCCAGGCCAGCTGTGAGGCAGTAACGCTACCCCGCTGCTCCACCCTGCTGCACAGGTACAGTACATACAATATTACACAAAATACATAACAGCTCTGCAGTTACCAGCTAAAGAAAAGAATGTCAGAACTTTCAGTAGAAGTTTGTGAAAATATTTTGGTACTTACCATTTTTACAGTGAAATTATTATTATTGAATAAGTTTCCTGCTTAATCATTGGAAACCGTCTGGCATTTCTGCATGCTTTTACATTCTTAATCTTTCTTAACTTTCTTGGTACTTTTTATCTAATATTATCAAGTAATTATCCACTACCTTAGAGTTTGTATCATGTACGTACCTGATTAATACCTAAAATGCAGAGGACTGTAAATGTGCTTTTGTGTGATGCATTTTAAGCATTGGCAGTGATTTTTTTTTTTTTTTTTTTTGCCTTTTTAAAGCTGAACAACATCCCCTAATTACTTTCCTAATTAATACACCTTCCTTTAAAACCTGCCCAATGACCACAACAACATAATCTTCAGAGAGCCAATTAAATGTCAGGTTTTATATTTTTATTTTATTAAGTACTTTATGGTTTTAGCTCACTTTGAAAATAGCACCTTGATGTAGGAGGATGTAGGATGTGAGTACAAAGTTCTTAGGAATGCCAGAAGAACAAATTTTAACTGTATGATTTAATCCTGATTATGAGTTAATACACCATATGCTCTTTGCAATTAAGCTGTCCATGAATAACCCATCTCTAATTTGTTAAGAGTTCAATGCAGTGTAAAATGTGGAGCAGGTCATTCCCCTGTGTTTAATCTAGCTAGCATGGTGCGGACCGTGCCGTGCTAGCCATGGCATCTAATTATCGGGGCTAGATCACAGACGAGAGAGTAGTACTTTATAGCATGGTCAGCTTTATAACCTAGACAAACTTTTTCAGCCATTTATAATTAAAAGACAAGAGAGAAAGGGAGAAAGAAGAAAGGGGGTGTGGTGAATAAGGTAGAATGATGAGGCAGAAAGACAAGACGGAATAGGTGGTGGGTGGAGAGTGGGAGAGACAACACAAAAGAAGATTCATACAGCGTGATTATAAGTTTGAAGGAAAAAGTAAGACAAGGAGTTGAAAATGTAAACCGAGCAGATTTTTATTTCAGATGTTTAGAGCTGTGGAGCAAAAAACAGCAAATCAGAAATGCTTCTTCTGATGATACATCTTCTTTAATGTAAAGTATGAATTATAGATTACGTCAATGTGCGTGTCTCTATGACTGGAAGAATTGCTCTATATCAATTCACATCCTTATTAAAGTGATGGAGGATATGTTTATTGAAATCAGCTTATGTGGAATGTTCATTCTAGCATCTGTTGAGCTCAGTGGTAGGTATCTCCATGTTCTACTCCTGACATTATATCAGTGAATTTTTCTTGATATTTTGCCATTTGTTCTTATAATAAACTGATACATATGCAGTGAGGGGAAATAACTATTCAGACACGTTTGTGTTTGTTATTTAATATACTTCCACTGCAAAACTGATAGGGAAAAAACTATTCGGACACTATAGTACTGTGTGAAAGTCTCATCTCCGTACTAAAGGTACACGCAAAGAAATGTTGTAAACAAGACATGCCTTTAAAATAATGAAATTAATGTCTCTACATTAAAAATACTATAAAGAACAGTAAACAGTAATAGACAAAGGCAGTAATAACCAAAGGCATTATTTGGTGTGCCAAGCTGTTGCTTTTTCTTTTGAAGAATTAGTAGTCTTAGGCACAATTTGGCCGGTTTTATAAGGACATTAGCTAATAAGTTTTACTGAGCATATGGGAGAATCTGTCACAGTTCTTCTGGAGACTCAACTATCGCACTTGCTTCCTTTTTTGCATGCGATACCCAGCAGCCTGCATTATGTTCTGAAAAGTGGTCTGTAGTGTTATGTAATATGTTTCTTTTTTTACTGGTATACAAAATTTTTTTCTGGAACATTTAATTTTTTTGTTGGAAAAGTAATGTGTGGAAATATAAAATATTTTTGTACTGATTCAACAATGCAGAATTCACATCTGCAACAAAATTTGTACTAAAACATATAAAATATAAATGCTGCAAATAAATTTCTCATATAAATTGCACCTGTTGTCATTATAAAAGTTGTTGCCATTAGTTGAGAAGATTTCATGTAACAAGTAGCAAACATGGTGAAGGTTCTCAGAGAGAAAAGAGCAAAAATGTAAACTTCAGTATCAGTACAACTGGTTCCATAATATACAGTTGGAAAGTTCATGGAACCACAAGTAATTGTTCCACACACCACCCAAGATTTCAAAATGTGCTCTCAGACTGATGATAAGTAAAGTAAGAGAGAAGCCAGCAGCCACTCGAAAAGAGTTGCAGGATGACCTGAAAGCAGCACGAACAACAGTTTCACAGAGAAAAATAATCAATGAAATGAACCACAATCTTCATTCCTACACCCTAGGCAAAACTTCTGTTCTTATTAGTTTTGGCTAGAATGTCTCTCTTGAATGTACTAAACATCTAATTCATGCACTTGTGTCATAAACCTGAACTTGATATAGTCTCAACATCTATAAATAAATTAAGCAATACATCTGACTAGATCAAATAAATGTCTTGGATGAGTAAATTGTTTTGTTTTTTTCTTTCCCTGAAACAAGACCATTATGAATAGTTAGTCATTAATTTGAAAAAAAAAAAAGCCAAAAAAAGAAGGCCATAGAGTGCTTAGATTCAATGGTTAATAAAGATAAACGATCTTTTGATGCGTTGCTGTGATTACCAAGAATCAGTGTATGTAGTATAAATGGACATACAGGTACTGTTTTATGGGATTTACTACTGAGGGTGTAAGCGTCACTTTAGAGGTGCCCTGTATAACAGTGTCTGTTACACTAGTATCAGTCAGGTGAAAATTTGTGTTATGGTAGTAATTTTTTAAATATTCTTTCCATCATTGTTGAGCAAAAAGGCAGCTAATGCCTAAAATCACAGCTGCTGCACATTGGCCTGTGGCTTTGCAGAGATTAGGTGTGATGCGTAAAATGAGTATAGACCACCAAATATAAAAAGTCCATTACATCAAAAGAATATGGTGGAAAAGTTAAATCTCAAATACTGTACATTTTGTGTATTTGAGGAAACTCTTAAAGTTTTTACATAGAACCCTACTAAAGTAGAGGCACTTACTTTCAGAATTTTAAGTTTTAATTAGAGCCCTTATACAAAGCTAGAACCTGTTAAGCATTCAAAGAAAGCACTACTTTCTACATCAAATTGCTAAAAAAAAAAAAAAATGTAGAATCATGCACAGCATCTGAATTCAACATCTACAGCATCAAATTATGTAAGAAAACATATTTAAATATTCAGTTGATTTGCTACTCAAAATTGTAAGTAACTCAAGATTTCCCTTTCAGCTGTATTATAGTGTTCATAAGCCTTCATCACAGATATCCTTTTTTGTTTCTTTTGTATTTTTTGTCTAGCTGCCTATAGGAGTCTGTGTCTACATATTTATAGAAACAGAAGTACAAACGTGTTTTTGTTAGGCTTTGTCTAACAAATTCTGTAACATTTGTATTTGTATTTGTTCCCTACCTTCTCATTAGGTGGTTGGATAACATTATTGCACTAAATTTGGAACAATGACAGAACTCAATGTCAGAACAAGTGTAGAACACAGCATCCTTTCTGCATATTGATGCTGCAGACGGATGATCTTCAAATCCAAACAGGACTAACAGAATATTAATTGATTAATTAGTATTCACATCGCTTATGCAGAAAGGCTTAATTGAAACTGGCAAAGCAGTCTTCAGTGCTGGAGTCTCAGTAATGTTAATAGTGTTGTTTAGATAATTATGTCCGTAATTAGCCACTGATGGAAATACAGTCTGAGAGTGAATCAGGAAGAGGAGAGTCAAATTAGGAGCTGTAGAAACTTTCTTACATTTGAATTAATATGTCATGATGGATAGAAAGAAAAATTTCTCAAAAATTTCCATGTGTGGTTGATCAACATTTTGTTACTAATTTAATTCAATTTACAGGATATTAACTTCATAATACAATAATGATTCATTTTAACTTTCACAGACTTTATTATGTTATGTACATTTGTATCTAGCTGAAACAATATTTTGTCAGCAGTGTTCATGTTTGACTAGAAACTGGCACTATATATATAATTTATCATATGAAATATCATGATAGTAGTAAAGACATTTTCTATATTTCTTTATAAAGAGTTCAAACATCCACTAAAATTGTTTTCTATGGACAGTATTTGGGCATGAAATACAAAGACTGATCAATATTTTTATCCAAGTATGTCTAGTTCAGACACACACACACACACACACACCTGTTGGGTTTGATATCCTGTTGCTGTTGTTGTTGACTTTGACAAAGGAAGGATTTTCACTGAAGTTAGGAAAGGTGCTGACATTAAGCAAATCTGAGCATGGAAGGTTGAAACAGGGATGTGTGTCCAGTCGCCAGAATCGATAGAGACATGAAAACCAAAGCCAACGGGTTTCATCCTTCCTTTCTCCATTGTGTTTATCTCACGTTACTCCAGGATGCCTTTTAGCTTACCGTGGCATAAAAAATGCTGACAAATGTTTGTTTAAGCAATTCCAATATTCTTGTGCAGTCTTGGGCAACATGGCCACTATATATGTCCAGAACCACTGCTGAAGGAAGTGTGCCCTGTCCTAAGGGTTCAAACCCTTAGGGCCCGATCTTCCATTCTTTGACCTCAGACTAAGAGAACAGACACCATCTATGTTAAGCAGCACTGTATTCAAATCTGTGTAAAAAAATAACTCAAGGCCAGACAGGTATAACAGTAACAGTGAAATGATTTGACATTTTTAGAGCCGTTTAAACATTAAAGTATCTAGGGTGGCAGGAAGAGCACATCTTCAGCAAGACAAAGTTTGACAATGTTTTGACAGACAAAGTTTGAAAATATTTAAATGATCTTATAATGACATTGTGTGACATTAATACAAAAAATTTACCCAAAAGAACAGAACTCACTGAATAGAAAGAAACCATAAAGTCTTCTCCCTTTTCACATTTCTGGGTAACTTTAAAATGCTGTAACTTTACTTCTGGTTACATGCAAATGGGAAACATATTTCAGCTCAGGAACCTGCAGTTGTCAGAACTATATATAGTTCTAATGTCATACAAACCAAATTGGAACTACCTTCTAACTATCTACAGTATATGAATGAAAAGAATGAGAAGAGAGATAACCGGCTAACTGTGACAGTCTGACTCAGTTTGCTAGCAGAGAAACTTTTAACTTTCAAGGATGACTGGCACTCTGTTCCCAAATCATAGAGCCTACAGGCTGTAGCTATATGAATTATCACAGCGCTTTATTAATTGCTGCTTAGTAGTCTCAAAGCACCTGTTTGTGTGAGACCCAACAGCATGGTAGCTACAGTCTGCAAAAGTCCTATGATGAAACTAATACTATATTTTAGCTGTTCCTTATAGGACTAAGGGGAAAATCTGCAATCTAAATGTTTTCCAGGAAGTACCCAGGATTTTTTTTTTTATATACCTGTCTCTATATGTTACATCTTATGATAAAAGTTGCCCATAGGTGTTCACCTTAATCAATGGCTATGTTTACATGGCATTGTCATCAAGCCAAATTAATTTATTTTACCATACATGAGAAGTGTGAGTCCATTTGCAAAATTCAAAAAGCCTGAGTCTGATGCTCTTGTAGAATATTATCAAATAATTTGCTAAGAAAAGGTTACTTCTTAGAGAAAATCATACTTTCCTGGGAATAACAATACAAAATCTACATAAGCAAATCTATGAGAAATTATGAACAGACTTGATGACTTATTATGTGTGTAAAGATTTTGGCAGGCAGCTTGCAAGATGCTAACAGCTTCCTTTACTTGTTAGTTATGCTAGCCTTTTAGCTTTGGTGCAAAATCTGGATACTATTCATTGGATGATTGCCAAAGTTTAAGGCAAGAGAAAAATTTTTTGCAAGTCTGATTTTTCCCTGCAGTATCTGCATTTTTCCCCTCCTCATGAATTGTCTTGAATAATAATAATAACTTCAATATGTTTCAAGTATTCTGCACGCTAGCAGAAATCATGCCTATTGTGCCCAGCAATTTACTCACACACTCCCCCATTCCTGACAGAATCAAAGCAACATAAATTGTATTTCATTAACTTGCAATTATGGGGACTTTGAAATTCCCCTCTCATCTTATCAGCGCCTCGGCTAAAGGAAAACCAATCATTTTGTTCTCCACCAAAATGACCTTGCTCCCGCCTTCTCTTTTTTGAATAACAAGAAGTAAGAAGGCCCTTCCATTGCTTTCCCTCCAGTCATCAATAACATTGCAAGCATGTTTGGTCAAAAGCCAATTAAGCTTGAGTCAACAATTCTGCCCCCTTCTTATTTTTTAAGTCTAAAATGGAGGCATTAGCATTTTAGCTGCTGGATAAGAGAGGCTTGATTTAATTTCTTGATTTAATAAGAACTATTTAAAACACACAACCCTTACAAGAAGAAACATGCATCAAGAGGAATTTGGTTTTGGGGTTTGTAGGATGAGTCTGGAGGAGAGAAGAGTACAGAACCACACTGATATGGAGCTTCTCCAGGGACTCACACTCAGATGACACTCAGAGGCTGATTTGCTATCAGGCTAATCTGTGGATTAGAGCAGAAAGGTTGAACCGATACTAGGTGGGTATATGTGTAGTGTTCGTTTCGTACTGTTCAGTGCTGTTTCCAAGATGGGGATCATCCCTCACCCTCCACTACACAGAATTGTTTTACATGACACTTTCTTTGTTTCTTGCTGATGGAAAGCACTAGGAGGACAATTTGTGTGGGCCAGGTGACACTTCTCTTGAGTCGACAGCATCACCAAGACAATGAACGCTTAATCAAAATTGCAGGATTTCTTACAAAACAGCCTACACACAAGAATCTCCTAGGAGAATATCCAGTCTTGATGTACTGTTAGTATTTGCCAAAACATGCAAATCAGAGCTCAAATACTGAATAAAAAATGAATCAGTTCACTCAGAGTAGAACCAATATATTAGGTTCAATTCTTTTCATTCCTTTTAAAGGCTATATGTAGGCCCAATATAATAAAATAAAATGTTTGTAAAGCTATTACACAAGCTATGCAATTTTATTGTGTGGGCTATTTGCAAATACAAAGGATATCTTATTTTCTCTAAGCATATAAAAAAAACATTCTTTCTACAGCAGATCAGCTAAGTAATTTGAGCTGATGGGCTTTTTGCTATGTATAATATCAACTGTTAATATGATGTCTAAAACATAGATTATATAGGAAGAAATTAAATTCTGCAGTCAATCCTACTACTGTTACTTTTCAGTTAATTTACAGAAGGACGTCTGCTACAGTCCTTGCGTTGCAGCATTTGACTTTTTCATTAAACCATTTCTTCCCAGCATTTCTTTGGCAGGCATTGCTAAAGCAACGGTGACAAACTCTGAATTGAGTTTCATTCTTATGTAAGTAAAATTAGCATTTCAGAGACTATACTTAATTACACCTCTCACATCTACTGCAATCTTCTTATTTACCTTCCCATTCACAGTGGCAACCAAATGATTTCACAAGATCGGCGGTTAATCAACTCACATCATTTATGTGCAAATTAGCCTTTGAACAGTTTGTCTAAGATTTTATAAAATAGTTCTTTGCAAAAAAAACAAAAAAAACTGCAGTTTCTGGGGTGCAAATTGGTGAAAAACATGTAAATCAATCTCATATAAGGCTCTAGCAATAAGAAACATGGATTAGAATAAATAATGAAATAAAATAAATTTATGTGAAATCCTATGTGAAATAAGCAAGCAGGATAATCAAGTTAATACAACATCAAAATTATGGAAACACAGTGGCCAGGCACCGAGATAAACGATTAAAAAGGGTATGGAAAGGACAGATTAATAGATGTTCATATGTGACCTACACAATGCCTACTGTGTGAAGACATTATAATCAGAAATAAAACAAAAAAATTGAGAAAGTCATCACAGTGTTACTGTCACAATGAATTATTATATGTTTTTACCTACATTATGGATTCACAGATAAAAAGTTTTCGGAGCTCCCTGTAAAGATAAACAGGGCACAACTTTATGAAAAACTTTAAGAAAACTTCAACCTTAAAAAACACATTTGAATGGCTTCACACTTCTCCTCCTCACACTTATAACACTTAGAGTGTTCGATCCGATGAACTATTTGTGCTGTTAATAAAGCATCACATTCTCATGAGGAGTATGTGCAAGATCAGGGAGATCTGATCACAGGTTTTATACATGACACATTCACCTGAACATTTTATGAACTGCGCAATACCAAGACAGTTTTTTTTCTAACTTCAGAAGTAAAAGGTTTTTGTAGGAATTGGGTCCTAAAACCGTGGTGCTAGGTATGCAGTATCACAGATAAACTTCTACATGCCAAATTATAACATGCATATCTCTGTTCTCAACAGATTTACTCTCCCTACAAAATAGCATGTAATACTGCGACATGCTGTGATATTATTATTATTATTATTATTATTATTATTATTCCCATCAATGTCCACAACACTTTGAGTCTATATAGTAATGTTTGTTCCAATCCTGCACATTTCATTTCAGCTCTGCTCATAAAACTTTGCAAGCATCTATGAAACATGGTTTCACATTTGGAAAATCCTAACAATTCACACACTACACAACATGGTTATTACTGGTATAAAAACTTACAAAGGTTAAAAAGCAACTCCAGCAGGTGGTGTAATCTGGCGCCATGTCCTAGTGTTCAAACTGCATCTATGACACTGGACGCTGCACACCATAATACTGGCTTCACCAGAGAAACATACTCCTTTTTATGTTGCACAACAAAGCCTGTGTTGTCTCCCTGGTATTTTCATTTTCGCTTGATGTGTTATACTTAAATATGAGCCGAAGGTGTATGAAAAGAAAAGTTAAACAGAAAGTCCATAGAAGTTTTATAACCAGCGCCACTTTAATAAACTGAAAGCAGCAGTGACTTTTGCAAAACTTTTCTTTTGCAAAACACAGGTCAGGGATATGACCCATTTCCCAGCTAAAATTGAGAGATCCAATGCACATGTAGAGAAAGGAATTTCTCTTTTTCCTTCTTTCTGTTTTCTGTCTAATATAAAAGTGCAAGCAACTACAAATAAAGCCAAACTTAATCCAATATGTTGAGTAACTTAGGTGGAGCCAAGGGGTGGCTCCACACACCACATTGTAAAGCATGGCCACCCCAGTAATACTATATTTAGTAGCAGTAGTAGTAGTAGAAATCTTGTCAATAATAATAATAATAATAATAATAATAATTGGCGGGAATGGTGCTTAGTGGTTAGCACTGTTGCCTCACACCTCCAGGGTTAGGGGGTCCAAATCCCATGTCCGCCCTGCGTGCGCGGAGTTTGCATATTCTCCCTGTGCTTTGGGGGTTCCCTCCAGGCTCTCCAGTTTCCTCCCCCCATACAAAGACTTTCTTTGTAGACTGATTAGCATTTCCGAATTGTCCACGGTGTGTGTGTGTATGTGTGTGTGTGTGTGAGTGTGTGTGTGCGAATGTGCCCTGCGATGGGTTGGCACCCCATCCAGGGTGTCCGCACCTTGTGCCCCGAATCCCCTAGGATAGGCTCCAGGCTACCCCACGACCCTGTGCAGGATAAGCAGTACAGAGAATGGCTGGATGGATAATAATCAGTACACTTACCAGTATCATATGATGTGAAACTGAATGACCTTGCTGATAAATCTTGCTGATAATAATAATGGAACACCCACTATTCCTTAGTCCAACTGACTAATCATTGAACAAAATAAGAGTAAATAAATGTCTTTTTCTTCACTGAGTAATTTTAATTTAGATATTTCATATTGCGTGTAGCCGCAGGTTTTTAACAGCAGGTTAATAATCCAACATATGAAACATTCCTAAGTACTAAGTACACAACATTAAATCCTTTCTGAAATAAAATATGTGGCATCATAATTTCCTTTTCCTTTCCTTTCCAGGAAGACATTCACTTTCTTCTTACTACTGTGTAAGTGGAGCAAGCTGGGCATGCTTTATTTATGCATATCTTACTCATTTTTTCTCTCTTGTGTTGTCAAAAGATGTCAGTTCTCAAAGGTCTAAGTGAATGTGTAAGGGCGTTTGTTTGAAGCCTATAGCTCTTTACAGGAGATTTCCTTTGCTTGAGTTGCCCTTTTAGCATCACCTTTACTGCTCCCAAGTCAGTAGAAATACTTGAACTGACATCTGCAATCCTGATTTTCAGAACATGCGGTGACACTTTTGAACCCCTGAACCTCTGAGAATCTGTAGTAAACCACTCCAAAAGCTTATGTCTGTCAGTAAAAGGGTTCGGTTCTTTTATGCTGAGGTTCTATGTGCTAAGGTCAGTGCTTTTTCTTTATTGCTAAATGTTTGAATTCGGGTAGGGGACGATACCCTGGATCAAAATGAAATGGATTCTGTTCTCCAAAGTGCAGCCAAGCATGGTCTGCTGACTTGTTTTCTCTTAGTTCGCCTTTTCTGTCACTGAAATACTAAGATTTGTCTTTAGACTGCCACCATTGCTATCATCTCCAACCTGGCCATGAAGCTCTGAACCAGCAGACGAGGGTGGTTAAGTGGGCACCAAGCTGTCTGTTCAGTGGCCCATCCAGCCCTGAAGACCACCAGAGGCTTCTGCAGATGTCATTTTCTCAGAAGCAGGGACCATACATGTCAAAGTAGGTTCTTTGTGAGTGGGATCAACACACATAAAGGGCTGTTTCAAGTGTACTGGTTGTGGGAGGATGGGAATGAGGTCAGTGTTGGTCTTTGCCACTGACACATGTTGTCAGATGATGTTTTTGCAGGTTTTTTTCGCAGGCTAGTAACAATTTTAGATGGCTTTCTCTAGTTATTGCAATGCTACGTTATTGGGCACAGGATTAAAGTATTCTGACACAAACACTAACCCTAGCATTTTAACAAAAGTCATATTACTGTAAACCAGTAGGTAAAAAATAGGGTACCAGAATTATTTGAAAATAACCATATCATCTATAAGTTTCTTGAATACTAATCTTTCAGTTAGATAGTAAATAAATAGTAAATGTAATAAAACAGAAAATGGTTACAGTAATATTTATCTTCTTTAATTAAGTGAAATGGAAACCCTTTCAATAAATTTGTTGTCATTTATTGGTCAAGATGGACAAAACTAGCTCCTAATTGGAGCAAGGCAATTTACTCCCGCCTCTTTAAGAAATGCTAGTTTCCTATTGGGGCAGAGAAGAAGTGATACCCGCCTTTTTTCGAGAAGCTGATGGAAACTGTGAAGACCAAAAATACCGCAAAAAAAGGCCTGAATTAGCCAATTAAACTGCAAGACCGAGTGACAAACAGTCAGAGACGGAGAGCTAAAACACTGAGGAATCTGTGAGGCGAGTTTTGATTACCATTTACCTCGTTATCCTGGTGAGGTAAAGTTTGAAGCAAGTTGGTAAATGCAGAGTGCTAGGCTGTGTGTTAAATTAGCATGATGTAGCAAGATTAGTAGATTGGTAGTCTAGCTGCTTAATCATGAATTAGTATGCATTAAAAACTGCAACATTAATGATTGAAGTAGAAAGGGATATATGGCCATGAGTTTAAAATGAATAAAGGAGATGAATTAAAATTAGCCTAATGCTAAGCGGAGTTAGCTGAAGTTGTTTGGGAGAGCATTGTGTAAAATGGGGTAATAAAATTATATTATTATTATTATTATTATGAGGATACAGTTATATTTTTGATAATATCTTATTATGAATGTTATTTCCTTTTTATAAATGTTTAATGCAACAACTGAGCTGTATAAGGCCATTCTTTGAGTATTAATTACACATATTTTTGCAGTTGAGTTTGTAAAACTGTACTATTGTTCATTAAGTTAAAACTGAATGGCTAAAATTCACTGCTAGTCAGAATATATAAAATAGCTGTATGCTGTGATTACATTCATTACATACAGATTAGAGTGAGTAAATAGACAATTTTCCACTTTTTTGTAGCCATATCCAGTTAATTGAACTTCTTATTCTTCTTAGTAACAGTACTGATAATGTTTAGGTCAGTGTTTTTTGAGACCCTGGAACTACACAGGATCCTGGATTCTCTCCTTGGAGAAGGAGATGGTGAAGCAACCGCTTTGAACTTTCAACATCCACAGACATAAACTTCAGACTTGTCTCACCATACACACACAAACATTTAAAACACACTGGGTGCATCTCAATCAGCTCCCTAGTTAAGTAGTCTGGGCAATGATCAGGGAGTCGGCCATTTTAGGGGCTGCCTCAATCGCAAAATCCTTCCAGTGCACTGGAACTTTCACTCCCTAAAAATCGCACAATTCACAGCAAAAACCAGGGAGCATCAATGCTCACTATGTTCCCTTACTGGAAATGATGTCATATTTTCTGAAGCCCCCAGCTCGAAAAAAAAGGGCAGACAAAATCTCAGCCAACTTCGTCTACAGATGTAGGTAGCTTATCATCGTTGTTTTAGCTCTCAAACGGTTACTTACGGTAGTGATTTTGACGTTCTGTATACAGTTTGTTTGAGTCTAATGACTTTTAAGTGTTTAATGATTTTACAATATCCACTAGCAAGCCTACGATCCTGCTTGAAGTACCATGACAGAAATGTGTGTGATTAAGCTAACAAATTGATATGAGATGTATAATGTTAGAAAGATATGGGTTCCGCGTGTTGTTGATAAATGCCAGTGGTGACGTTTTATAATGAGAGTACGTAGTAGTGCCCACCAGTGCCCAGAGGTCGCATACTCGATATACTGAATCACGAGCTAGGGAGCTGATTGAGACGCACCCACTAACATACGCTGCAAGTAGCAACAGATACTCAGGACTGACTGTATGTTTAATAGTTACATGACAGCTTAAATTGTAAATGTTAGTTTTTTCCCCTTTTCTCTCCTTTTCTCTTTAAATATAATCTGTGATTGAGCCTAATCCTGTGACTCCAGAATCTCATTGTGTTCACTTCCCTGTTTTAATCCTCTCCTAGACATTGGTCCCTGTTGCTCACTCACTCACTCTATTTAGCATACAGGCTACATTTCCATGTTACAGCAATTTTTAATTGGGGTTGTTTTTTGGTAAGCCATTTTAGTAGGCTCCAAAACATATCATGTGAGCATGTTTGACTCATATTTGTTTATTT
Organism: Pangasianodon hypophthalmus; assembly: GCF_027358585.1. Lineage (NCBI taxonomy): Eukaryota > Metazoa > Chordata > Actinopteri > Siluriformes > Pangasiidae > Pangasianodon > Pangasianodon hypophthalmus. Next base: position 16,438,289 of record NC_069713.1, read on the forward strand.
ATTTATTTTTCATTTTTTTTCTGAATCTTAGTTTATTTATACCTATAACCAAGGTTAAAACCATTTTACCCTTATTGGCTAGTATAATGGAAACCCTTTATGTGCATATCACTGCACTCACAATTCAGTCTTATGCAAAATTCATAGGAATTCTAACAAGCGCAGGAAGCTTTGTTGGATTTCATACAATTTTGAAGTTAGAAAAGCTATAACTACTAACGCAAACCACAGATTTGCAACCAAATCTTTCACAGAAGTGAAATCAATTACTATTTAATTACTATTTCAATTACTATGAAATCAAATAATCAATTACTTTACCTACAAGTTCCACCCAAAAAAAAGTGCTTACTGAATGGAGAAGGAAAATACTGTGAGACTGTATTTTAGTCTGACCAATATCATTGATAGTTGTTCCTGAAGTATTTCCGTATTTGAATCTGACAGTTCTGTTAGACGTTTTTTTTAGCGTTTCCGAGCCATGCGACTTATTAAGAATGAATATTACGCTTGTTTTGTTTCTTAAAGCTACAATACTATCCAGATAGTCAGATGATGGAGAGTTAGCAAAAGAAAAAAGGAACAAACTGAAGAAAGAGAATGAGAGATAGATTAGAGAGAAAACAATGACAGATGGAGAATTAATGAAAGATGCAGGTGCTGTAGCAAACTCAAAGGGGCAGACTGCAATGACAGAATATGGAAGGAAGGAGAGACAAGCGGAGGTACAAGAGAAAAGCAAGAGAGAAAAGAAATGACTTGTAGTTGTATTTCCTCAAGAAATTCACATTTCTTTTTCTGTGAATCTGTCAGTCCTGACCCATGACCTCAATTTTTTTTTTTTTTTTTTTTTTTTTTTTTTTTTTTTCTTTTTCTTTTTTTCCCCAGAAGTCACTGATTGACCATCGTCCAAATTTCTCATCCAAGTTCAGCTAAGTTTCCAAACATCATATCAGCAAATTTGCTGTGCCACCCTGAAAATGACTGGCAGATTCCCACACCAGAAATGACATTTAAAATAGGTGCAGAGAAAAAGGAGGAAAAAAAGGTCTACACTTATGAGTGCAGCTGTGTGCGAATGTCACATTCCTCACCCAGGGAACGGGAAGCACTTAACTCGATGCTGTCATGATTCCTCCAATTACTGCTGCCAGCCGATGGGAGGTGGCTCACCCCTGGAAGTACTCATCAGAATACAGAGTTGCCACATCATCAATTATTTAGGCAGCCATTGCGTTTGTGCACAGCCTTAACCACCTCAGTTTTGTCCCATTAGAGATGAAAGAGGTAAAGGTTCTCACTCAGTGTGCAAAGAGGTCTGTTGTAAGTTGGGCTATCATCTTTGTGGGTGCATGTGTCATTTCGCAACAGAAGACATGAAGAGATACACACATCTCCCATACAGTCTGTATTTCACATTGGGATTTGGGGAAGTCTTAAAGTTGGTACTGCATTGGGAGGGAGCGAGGGGGACAGAAAGAGAAACAGTAGGAGAGGCGAAAGAGTGGATGCCTCAAGAGATGGAGCGGGAAAATGATGTTAAGTTTTCTCGGAAAAACACTTGCCATGTCAGGGTAAAAAGAAACTCCACTCAGATGCACTCCTCATAAATTATAAGTACATGATCAGAGAGAGTAGATTAATGGACACAGAAAGAGAGAGGGAGAACGACAGAGAGAAAGAGAGATGAGACATCAGTCCCCTTTAAATGTTAGTACTTAAAGTCTGCATCATGTAGAAGAACAGATATTTACATTTAAAAAAGTGAACTCACATGAAATGATGGTCATCAGGCCACCCCCCCCCACCCCCACCCCTTTTTTTTTTTTTTTTTTTTTTTTTTTGCATGGTTAGGATTCATTCAAAGCAGGAATTACTTGTCAAATATCGCATCACGTAACATTTTATGTATGTATATGTGTGTATATGTATGTGTGTGTGTGTATAATATATATATATATATATATATATATATATATATATATATATATATATATATATATATATATATATATATATATATATATAGGTTATATATACATACACGCACACACACTGGGTAAGTGGGTCAACATGGGTCAACTTCATGTGAAACCCATAGCAGCGTGGCAGAGAACGTCAAAGCACAGTCGTATCAGCGAAAGTGCGTCCTTTAATTGGACAAAAGAGTCATGCTGACCATTCCAACCAAAAAGAATACAATTCTTAAAGCAGGGGAAAAATCTACCCATTTAAAAATTCTAAAGTCATGATCAATGGAAGCCACGGCAGACAATGGATTTTAATAATACGATTTCTTCAAAGGTGCTCTGCAAATCTGGACACTTTTACATTTCAAAGGGATAAAGACTGCTTTCATTTTTTAATGTTTTCTGGAAAGATGGTTTTTAAAGAGATGTTTTTCTTCCTAGTTTATCTTACAACAAACTGGCAACCATGTCCTCTTTGAAACATGGTCCCTTTTTCCATCTTCCTTTTTGAACCCACCATTAGTTTCAAGACATTTCAGTAAAATCTGATATAACTTTCTCCTTACCCTAGATGTATGATTAAATGTTTCTTATGGTGCTTAATTCCTACACCACATGCAATTACTTTATACTGTTGTATAAACATCAACCAAGTAATTGTACATTATCTTCATATCTGTTATGTTGGAGTATTTGTTTTGCGCTTCCACACTGACTGACTGATCAAGATGTAAAGTTCTAACTGCAGAAAAACACAAGTATATACTTGTATTAATGATCTTCTATCAGTATGATTTTTCCATTATACACTTTTGCTACGCCAGCAGTAGCACAACCTGTTCATGAGGTGGTTTGTAAAGATGGATGTGCTACAACCCAGTGCTGAGCCCTAGATGAGATAAATACATAAGAGAGTAAATAGCGAGATAACCTGAGCACATAGCGGTCAGCTGAGTAATATGAAGTTCCTGGTGGAATTCATTTGCATAGGTTAATTTCGAGCAACGCTGCAAATTAGACTTGAAAGGATAATTACTTAATTTCCCTCGTCCATGCCTCCCCCATCTTTTTTTTTTTCTTTCCAGGGTAGGTTATGTAAATTGCACTTTTCACCATTACTGCTGTGCTCAGTGTTTAGACAGTGTTACATCGGTCAGGCTGAACTCTGTTACTATCATCTCATCTGCCTCTGCACAGCCTTATTGATTTAGATGTTCTTTAATTCCCCTTTATCACTAAAATGATGGAGAGCAAATTGTCTACTGACACCAGCTAATTTCTACAATAGCAAAGGCCTTTACATATTACTTGTGTGAACAGCTAGGCTTTTTTTTTTTTAATCCCAAGAGGAGTTTTACAATATTACTGAGCCAGACTTTAAAGTCTACTAGTATGAGAATAATCATGGTAGTATATTTTACTTACTTCTGCCATATACAAATCAGCTAGGAACCCCACTTTAAGCCAGGTACTAACTACTTTTATATATTAATTATGAAACTCCATACTGAATTGTGTAACAGCATATTATTAGAAGATTAAAGTCTCTTCCATACACTCCTACTTGGGGACATCACTGGTTCAGTTTTAATGTTGTGCCCATGTTGTAATCAGTTGCCCCAGAGACATTGTTAAGCACAAAGGGAAAGCAAATATGGCTCATTTGCTAAGTTTGTCCGCTTTGTTTCATTTATTAGGTTATGGACCTCTAGAAGGAACAGAAAACACAGTGCTAATAAGTGGTGGGTGTTGTGCCTCAAGTTATGTGATAATGAATTTCTCAGGCTCATGACTCAGTTTGAGTCCTGTGTATCAGCCTTAAATTTTCTTTTTTTTTTTTTTTTTTTTTTTTTTTTTTTTTTTTTTTTTAAGGAGATAAGATTTGATAATGGAAGAAGTCTAAGTAAAACAAAATATAATTAAATATAATCAAGAACAACTTTTAATGAAAAGCTATGACTACTAACAACAAATCTGCAATGCTGGGGCCAGTATGTATCAAGCCTCTGATAATTACTCCTAAAAATAGTATTAGAAGTAGTTGAAGGGTGAAAAAGTTAAATGTCCAGTGTATTTATTTTATTTTAACCCTTGTGTAATTTTACTGTTTGGGTCATTAAAAAATTGCCTAATTTCAGAATATAATTGGCTAACAAATGGCATATTTTCTTAACTTTTGCCCACAAGGAACAAATTTCCAATATTCCAATTTGAGGTATAAAGCTGTTGCAAATAATCCCACTGTATTAATAAATCATTCCTCACATAGATTCAGTTGTTTGGCCTATAATTTTGATTACATGAAGCAGTTATTCTACCACATTTTGAGCATGCTTATATTCTCTACATTTAAAAGTCTTGCTGCTGTTAAACTGATTGATACCAAGTGTGATCTGCAGCAGCAATTCATTCCGGTTTGGCCAAATTTGACTTAAGCTACATGCCAGACTGCTGGAGTAGCGGCTCGCCAATATGGCTGAATGGAATACAGCATCTAACAACTGATTTATACTGTGCTGAAGTGTATTTTCGTACTTGCATTGAGAAGCAGAGAGTGGGTTTAAGCATAGTGTGTCAAGCTGCACTGATGGGCACCATAACAAGAAGCAGAAATGCTGATGTGAAGCCAGATAAGGAAGAGAGAGAAGTGTGGCGCTGCAGCTCCTCTCATGAATCTGGGCACAAAATACATCTTGACATACTATATTTATGTAGAACTATATAACTATGTAGAACTAAAAAAAAAAAAAAAAAAAAAAAAAAAGTTTTTCAGTTCATAGCTAGCTATGTTGGCTATTTGAAGTCCATGTTAGAGATATATATCTGAAAAATGTCAAACTGTTCCTATCTGGTTGACAAATGCCTAATACCATTGTATCAGCGATTTAGAACCAAGAAGTTACTTCATTCTGCAGTGAAAGTCAAGACCTTCATTTTAGTTGTTTTTTTATTTTCTGTCTCCTAGTGGATATATTCAATTATGAAGGCAGACACCCATCATATCCAGCTGCTCTGGGCACTTGCACATCTGAGAGATGAAAAAGCACATAAGTAAACTGCCATAAACCACACAGGTGTAGATAATCACTTGTTACCCACTTGTTCTCTGCAACTCCTCCTCTACTTCATAGCTGGGGCCTGACCACACCTCCACTGCCACAGACTGCTTGTATAGTTTTTGTTTTTATCATCATTGGGTAATATTCGCACAAAAACTCCTCTTTATTTCTCCTATAGATTAAATTATTTTAGGATATTGCTGTTTTGGGGTTTGTGAAAAGTTTGCTCCTCACTTTGTGCTTGGGTGAACGCACTTTTGTTAACAAGTGTTAACAAATTAACATTAACAAATGTTTTAACATCAAATAAGATGTGCCTGGTTTAAATTCAAAATTACTTATTTTAAATTACTTACCAATATTTTCATTTTTTTTTTTTTTTAATTTCCTAATAGCAGTTTCACCTTTTTTTTTGTTTGTTTTTTGTTTTTTGCAACTGGCCCCTTGACCTGAGAACAGGAAAAAAAAACCAAAAAAAACAACTGGACTACTAACAATGATGGGTACTCTGGGATTCAGCTTTCTGGGAAAGTAATGAAAATGAATGCGCACATTTATCAGTCCATAATAGTAACCACGTTGTTACAAAGAGTTACACTTTTGTAACGACTTAGACTTGGACTTAGACAGTATAATGAATTTGGAGTGTCTAGTCTTGGAGTGTCTTCTCTTTCAGGGTTTATTCTAAATCAGTTGATGAAATTAATGTGTTTACACAACTTGTTTTATTGCTCAGTGACATTAAATAGATTTTACATTTCATTTCATGTGTAGACTGACTTGTTTACAACTCCGGATTTAGGACTTGATACCTGACTTGGAATTTGAGTGTCATGACTTGAGGCTTGTTATTTCCAAAACAATCACTTGTTCCCATTTCTGCTGGCTGCAATGATTCCCAAAAATATTTTTCTAGCACCCTACTGTGTGAGTATTCGATTTGTTAAAAGAAGACTAGTGCTCACCTTGTCATATGTGGGAAAATTTCATGTTCAACTCCACGTGTCACCCTCACACCTGCAGTTGTGAACTCACTGTCGTGATCTGAAGTGCTGAATCACTTAGGGGTTGAGGTGAATGCAGAGTTTGGTATATTTTTGGAGATGTAACTAGATGCAAGTTATTCACTCTGACTTTGCAAAATCGTAATTTGTTCCAAAGCGTTTAATCACCTTAATTGCTGGAGGAGAAGCATTGAAAAACTATGGTATCAGGTGTCTAAATAGTGTAATCTCAGAAAAAGCAACTTTTATGTTAAGGTTTTCTAAACTCAAAAATTCGATGAGTTTAGACAACCTTAATGACCAGGAGAAAATATGTGTAGCTACTGCACAATGAAATATTATCTGACATGCATTTGGAATGCTCATAAAATATTTCAAGGGGTTCAAACCCATGTGAGGCTGTCTCCCTGAAACCTTCCCATCAAGCTCTTGCCATCTCTCCCAGAAATCTTCCTACCAAGCTTTTGTTGTGCTGGTTGCAAATAGCAAGGGACCTTGGCACACCATTTCACCCCTTCTGGTGTATGCCACAATGTCATGTAGAGACAAACCAGCTGTAGAATTGACTGGAAATGTGTATAGAGATGACTACTGCACTCACCACACCGAAAGAGTAACATTAACTGTATAGAACCTGGCGAAAATGCACTGTGACACAAAAGTAGCAGCCACACAAATTTCCTGGTGTGGCAAGCCACTAAGGAAGGCCCATGAGAAGAACTGGCATGTCAAGGTAAGCAGCCAAGCATCTCATCCACTTATAGGCCAGGGTGATAACATCCACCACCCAGTAGGGCAGTCTCTGTTTAGACAAGGGATCCTTTCCACCAAGACAGATAAACAGTGCAAGCACTAGATAAAACAGAAAATGATCTGTAGGTTCACCTTTATGGAACATGTCAGTTGATTGGTTTTTACAAAGTTGACAAATAAGACCTTGGCCACAAACCCTGGGCTTAACCACAAGGTCATCTTAGAGTCATCTGGCCACCAACGCATGCAAGGGGTGAGTTTATTGCCCAATGATACTGTTCTCCTAAAAAAAAAATAAAAATAAAAAAGACCATTTCTGCTCTGCATCTTGCATAGGATCGTAAGGAGGAATCTTGAGGGACTCCAGAACAAGGAGGGGGAATTCCCACACTAGGCTCTTGGGGAATCATGGCAGTTGGAGGCACTACTCCCATTTCAGAAAGGTTGCAATAAGTTTATGAGCCCCTAGAGAGATACCATCCATGGTGCTGTGACATGGCACAGTGTTCACCACATACACATAGATGGGGACATGCTGCTGTCTGGCAATCCCTGAACAAAGGTGATTTTTTAGGGAGAATTGGGCAATGCACCTAATCCAGTAGATCATTCATGGAATAGCTTCCACCTAAGGGCATATAAGGCCTGCATACTAGGGTCTCTTGCATTCAGGAGTGTTTCCTGGTTGCAGTCCTCAGTTCATACTTCGTCCCAAGGGGCCAAATTCACAAGACACAGATGACCTGGCTAGGGGAGCCAAATTCTGTCCATTAGGCATTACCAGTGGGAACCAAATGGAATAAAACGAGGCTAGTGTTGGATAAATATTTAGAACAGCACTTGCAGCTGTGGACACCTTACTACGTCATTACATAGGCAAAGCTTCACTAACACCCTCCGTGTGTTTTAACAACTGAAGATCAAAGTAACTGCTTCATTTCTATTGTAAAATACACTCAGTTGAGCACATTTTTTTTCCATATTGTTAGAGCAAAGGCAGAAACTTTCGGTTTGCAGGTGTTCATTTCTGCCAGTTTAGTACAGTACATTGTTTTCAAGATGGCTGCATTCTTTGAGACTCGAGGACCCCAGGGCGAGCTGGGTGGATTCATGTATTTAGCTCAGTGGGGAGGCCGACGCCATGCAGATGCACTTAATTCACAGTAATTAGTGTGCAGGCGACAAATGGAAAACTGGGAGCAGGTGGCAGTAGCCTAAGTGCTCAAGTGCTTATAAAATCAGCCAAGCTAGACAGTAGCATGACAAAGAGTTGAAATTATTGAGAGTTCATTTTAATATATGTAAGAGGACAAGGTCATTTGTCTCTGTCAAGCATTAGACAAGGCATAACCAAGACCTTTTCAGCACAGTATCACATAGAAAATGAAAATAATGCAACCCCATAGCTATAAAATAGCTTGGATATTATATACATACACACACAAACACACACCTGCATATAGATTAGAACTGACAGATTTTCTTTGCTTTTAGTCAGGCCACTTATGGGTTTTTATTACTTAAGTGTTATAGAAATTGCATGGAAGAACTTGCTGCTTATCTGAATGAATTGAAAATAGGATCATGTTCATTAAACAAACTATTTGTGGAAAAATGTAAATTAAACAACTGCTAAAATGGACTGTTTGAATTTTAGTGTGATAGAGTAAATAATTTATTGGGGTATTTATTTATTTATTCATTCATTCATTCATTCTGTCACTGAAAATATTCAGTGTTTTATAATTTCAGTGCTGAATGTACTCTCTAGACACAGGGCTTCTTTTCTTACAGAAAATGTGAAGTCTTCCCATATGAGGATCTTATTTCAAAATCATATACTGCAACTTTCATTTTGTGTTTCTATGTATACCTGTGCATTTCTTTTTCCCCGTTCCCTCTTCCTTTCTTAGTCTCTCATCCACCGCTTTTCCCATGCAAAGCTGAGGTTACAAAACTGATTAGGAGACATCAACTCCTGTCCCTAATGTCAAACACTTCAGTTACCTGAAGAGTATTCTTCTAATCTGAACATAATAGCAAAAGAGCTAAATTAGCCTTCAGCCTAATGTTAACTTGAGTGACCTTCACGGTTGTTTCTTTAAACTGCTAATGTTTTCACATTCTTAATGGCTACTGTTTCAGATTCAGACATGTTTCTTGACTAAAATGCTCCTCTGTTTGCAGCGGAAATACAAATAGTCTGTAAAAGCTGTGAGCATTTTTCTTTTTCATTTCCTGTGGTAAATTTTGGAGATGTTGATATTCTTGTTTGTAGAAGAGTATAGGCCTCTTAATATCTTTCATCAGCAAACAAATACAAGTGAATGCTTTGATGTTCAAGTGTACAGAGGCACAAATGCAGTATTGCAGTGAAGGTGTGTGTGTACTGTACTGGCATGTTACAGAATAGAGCAGGCTCTCTTCTTTCTTGATGGAAAAAAAAATCAACTTAGAGGAGGAATGCAAATTAATAAGCAAATGCTATGTGCTATCTCTTCTGCGATTTTCATTTCGGATCATTCACTCTCGCTTACACATGCTGAAGCTGGAGGAGAATAATACACACAGCACCGAAAGTTTATGAAAAAGATTTCTTTAAACATTCATTTGTTTTGTAAATTGTGGTTTAAAGTATTTTACTACTATGAGTGGTTCATTACCACTTTATTCTTCATTTTATCAATGCAGTTGCACCAAGAGGCATTTTGATCAATGCCTCAAGAAACTGAATCAATCCTTACATCCCTGGAGATTTACGGAATTATGTTTTGATATAGAAGTTTCATATTTACCTCAGACGTCAAATTAAATATTGAGGATGGATGGATGATGGTTAGATTACAAAAGAAAAAAGTGCAACCCTCTGTCAACCCTTCCTAACTTCTATTCCTAATAATACATGGACCATAAAGACAGAGAATTACAAATGCACAGCAAAAACAGATAGCAAGTGAAAACATGTCACTTATAAGCAGTTCTGTATAATTTCCTCATAAATATATACATAATACAAATATAATACACATACAGGATTATTAATCCTAGTTATTGACACTTCTTCTATGGGCAGATGATTTTGTGTTTAAACATTTGACTCTAGAAAAAAAGCAAAATTATAAATAAAAAGGGTGCAATAATCTTATTTATTTTATAACAATTTCATAATAGGAAATGTTTTTAATTTATCTATTCTTTATGTTTTAATTTGTACATTTTACTTTATAAGATATTTTCACCTGCTAAGATGTTTTTTATTATGTGGAGTTACAGTTTACATGACAGCAAATATAGCAAGGCTGAGCAAATAAGTTAAAAATGTTTTTTCTTGCCTTGTAAAAATATGACCAAATTTTAAAGGGTAAATCAAAAAAGTACTGCCTGAATGTCTCATCAGCAAGTGAACTGTAAAGTCCCAGTACAACTTCATTCAAAACTCTCCACAGTTTCTCAACAGATCAAACTAAATTTCATCCAGCTGCCATCCACTCTCTCAGCATTTCCTCTCTCCCACTCTCTCTTCCTGAAGCTCTGACAGCCCTGGAGCAAGTTTGCCTCAGCAGCGAGACAGTGCCTCACTGGAGAGCTCATGCCCACGGTCCTATCTACATAAATTACTTGGATGGCGGGGCACGTAAGCATGCTTGTTAAAATCGCAAATGAAAGAAATGGCACTGGGAAGGAGGGAGGCTCAGTGAGGAAGAAAAAAAACAAGAGTAAAAGCAGAGTTGATATATGTGTGAAAGAGAGGAAAGGCTTGGAGGGCGGATGCCGTTACACCCACATGTGAATGTATTAACAAGGTGAATGAGATGCTTGATATAGAGGTTGAGGAAGTTTCATTGAACATCAAAGTTATTCAAATGAAATGCCGTGAATTCCAAATGAAAGTTTTGTGAGTGGGTTTAAGAGGAATGTTCTGGGTCTTTCAGAGTTTATGGTGAGTAAGTGTCTTGTCAACTGATGAGACAAATCGTTGTTTCTTGTCCTGTTGATGCCATTCCATTTAGCATACTTTTCACTGGTGGACTGCTTCTTCACAGTTATTCCTATAGGAAATTCACAGCATAAATTATAGCTATGTTAGATGTGGCTTGGTCTTAAAACCCTTTTAATTTGTAAATGTTTTAACCAAATGTGATAATGGATTTCATAAGAATGTTGAAGATAACACAGTAATTAGGGCTACATGACTGCATAAACCCTTTATAACAACTGAGAAACCTACATAATCATTTATAGGGGCCTATTCCTATATAAGTGTCAGCCATCATAAAAATTTTGTCAGTGTTGATGTTTACATTTACATTAATAAAACTTAGCAGACACCCTATCTTCTTTTTTAACTAGGTTAACTAAGTGCCAATTCAAGTGATGCTAATACCCAAGTCAAGTGAGGCAGATTTTTTTTCTATTGACCAGACTCTTAAACCAGGCTGTTAAAAATAAACATATCTATCATACGTTTTCATAAAAATGTTAGAAATATTAAAATGAAACTCTGTTTACTTAAGAGCCAGAGAAAATGTAATTGTGTAATGATTGTCACTGTTAACAGTGCAACTATGTAACAGTGCTATGAAAGTTGTCGTTGTCGTCTCATCCCTGTTAGGATGAGCCTTAATAAATGTTCATGTAGATTTATGTCAGTTTTCTTGAACGGCTTATGTAGGTGTTATGCAGACCTTTGAACACTGTCTGAACACAAACCTGCAGCTGTTCTTTTTTTGTATGTATTAACATTCTCAACTCTACTAGGAACTAGACACCAGCCAACAGTTGGCTGCTATATTGGTATTTAATCATTCTCTATCAGGAGCTAACTGGAGCCAAGTGAGTGAGAAATGGATCACAGCTGTAGGAATGCAAAGCAGGTCACAAGGAGCAACTAAAATATGCACTTCTATTGGAAAATGCCCAGTTGTTGGTCACATATGAATGGTTTGGTTATTGTGAACACCTCCACATACTGAGTCTTGTCAAAGTTTGGGATGCCCAATATTCTACATCAATCAGATTTACCTAACCACAAAAATCCATCTTTCTTCTTGTCCTGTATGGCAACTTTGAAGAAAAAGCCACAGGTCAGCATACATATAGCAGGATTACATTTATTTATATATATATATATATATATATATATATATATATATAATGTTATTACCAGATACGGCCAAAGTACATCTTCCATATAGGGCCATTGGATGACTTTATCAGTATTTATTAAGAGGGGTATATTTCCGTACTGCACTTACGAGACAAGGTATGCAACCAAAACTTAATACAATTCATTAATGAAATAGTGATTTAAACTGTTTCTGCACTTGTACAATAAAATGTTCTCCCAATGAGAAGTCCTGCTGTATCGCAATAAAAGCTATTGCCACAGGCTTGCTGAGCAGTTTGAGCCTTCTCTCCCCCTTTCTCAAAATCAATAGGCCTTTAATTGATTGAGAATGAGTCATCAGTGGTTTGCAGGGCAGCACAACCACTGAGTCTTTAGACAAAGCGTTCATAAAGTGGAGACCCACAGTGGGAAAGAAAGATCTTGCTGTGATTAAAGATTTAGGAGAGATTTGAATCTCAGCTGCAAAGCTAGTAACTTTATTGGAAGTCTACCAGTTTAGTGTTTGTAATACCTAATTGCTTTATTTCCTTTGACATACATAATTAGATAACTCAATAGATCAAGATGCCTCAAATTAAATATTTGTTCATTGATGGATTCTGAGCTGTCACAAAACTTGTGTTCTATTATGAGATGGTTTACATGTCAGGCTAGGCTTTTACATGTTCAAACTTAACTGTTTTTTAAATAAACCAGTTTTGTCCAAGAATGAGATCAGAAATACACTGATGGGTTTTTTCCCTGCTGCCAAAACAATCAGTCTTCAGAGCAATAATACCTCTAATGCTGTCTAATCCATGACTAAGTGTATAACTGTATTCTGGTGTTTTGGCATTCTGTTTTGTCAAAATTATTTGTACTATCTATTAGGACTAAAAACACTCTGGATTTACATTTCTAGGTAGGGTAGAAATCATCAGCTATTGTAAAACAGAGAGAACCATAAAGTACCATAAATTGTCTCATTGCTACTCGTTTACTATCTCTCTTTCTCTATAAATGCTGAAGTGCAGTCAGAGAACTAATCTTTTGGTAATGTACACAAAACCTTTTACTGGCATGTGTCTCATGGCCTGATTAGCAAAGGGATTTATTTTGTATTCACCACCACTGGAATTAATATCTGAGCCTGGCAGAACCAGTCATGTCACTTAGGCTTGATAAATGGGAGAATGTCTCTGTAAGATATTGCTCTCTCTCTCCCTCTCATTGTCTCTCACTCTCACCCTTGCTCTTTAAATGGCATTTTAAAAGTAATCTCACCCATTTGACAGTTTATGAGTTTGCATTGAAAGGTCATCAAAGGTTGTATTGATAAAGACTCATCTTTAGGTGCTTAACTAATATAAGTTTTGCAGAAATCTGCTATTGTGTGTAATTTTACAAGTCATTGTTAATTTTTTCATTTATCTATAACATTCATCTGTGGAAAGTCAAGGGCACCCGTGCTGTGCTTAAATGATATTAGGACACAGTGTGATTTCTCAGCCTAAATACTTACTTATAATTCAGAATTTAATGCCATAGATGGGTGTGAAATGGTACACTGGATGGAATGCATAATAGGTTCGTTATATTTTTATCCTGTTGTACATAAGATATTAGAGGGATCAGTTTGAGAAGAAATCTGATGACAGTAGTTTAATTAACCACATAAATGGAGGTATGAACTAAAGTTTATAATGACTAAATGTATTTATCATGCCTCAGTAATCATATCGGGTAGAAAATGGCGGTGCTAAAGGACTCAGTGTTGCAGACAGCTGAGGATGAGAAGCTGATGGTGGCGAGCAGTCTGCTTGTTGATCGCCATGGAAGCACTGCAACTACTCCCCAAGATCTAAGCCAAGCAACAGAGCTGAGGGGAAAGAGCCAGGGAGAATGAATAAGATCAAATGCACAAGGGAGAACAAGGCCAAGACATGGTGTAAGCTAGAAAAAGACTTAAGCACACCTTTTTCCACATACTTGGCAGCATCAGAAGCCAGCTATTTTAAAGGACTTGGAGTGTGTTTTGCCAAGCAGGATTTCATAAATAGGTGGCAGCAGCTTGAGGTGGGAATCACTATGGGATGCTCAATCATCCTGTTTGTAGTAGCCTTCAGGATTATCCTCATTGGCACAAGGGAGGTGATTGGTGGGGTGAAATTGCCATCAGAACAGAGACTACCTCCATTGCAAAGCTCTATGGATGTAGTCACAGCCATCTTGTGAACAGCAGTGTGTACATTTAGGCTGCTGACATTCTCCAAGTTGTGAAGCCTTTCTCTCAGGAAAGGTATCATAAGTGGCAATACAATCTCAGCCCATCCAAAGCTTGGGGAAGCAGGACACCACAGATCTCTCTGAAAGGCAGGTGGGAAAAGCATTATTGAAGCAACTCTTTGAATTAATCACACTCCTTGGGAAGTACAAAGTGTGGTGCTACCAGTTTATCCCTGTAACAACAGCAAGTATGAAGGATGGCAAAGGCAACAAATACATCCAAAAGTGGCTGGGACTACCAGAATGCCTCTCCACAAAGACTTCTTTATGAGGAACAACCTTCAGCTTCCCTTTCAATACATCAGTCTGGGGTACTTGCAGGAACAGGTCAGACTGATTCTGCTGATCCGCTGGTCAGGTGTTTATATACCGAGGTGTGCATCAGCTGTAAGCAGAAGCCGCAACAGGACATGGCCAGGCAATAACCAGCTCGGTGGTGCATAGCCAATAGGAAACAGAAGAAGGAGCTGGTGATGGTAGAGGTGGCAAGGGTGGAGAAAGAGTTGTACAAGATCAAGGCTGTGTCTCAAAGGTGCCAGGAGGATGAACAATCCTGTGGAGAATCCAAGAAGCCCAGATCCTTATTTTCCTTATTAGATCCACCTACTCTGTAGGACCAGGGTAAGGAGCAAAACATCAAGGATCAGTGGCCCCTAGCTAATGACCCTGCAGGTGGCTGAAAGGGCGCTGGTGGACATGCATTAGGGAGAGATGACCAACAGGTAGGAACATTCACCTCTACACTTCAATCATGTGATGATCATCATGAGCAACTAATCACACTTACTAATTAATAAACTGCAGACATTCTTGGATATCCCGTTGTCCAGAAAATATATTATCCTAGCATTCATTTTACAATGGTATTTACCGGAAAAGTCTACATTTTTGATCTAGCAGAACATAAACACTTAATTGCCCTCAATCAGAGGTTGAATTAATAAAAAGTCCGAGCATGGCTGAGTGAAGTATTTGTGCAAAATGTATTACATTTGTTGGAACTTCACAATGATAAGCTATGATAGTCAGACTGTATCAATTATTAATTTATTTATGCAGATCAATTCAAAAATCATGCAAAATGTATCACCAGTTCTGTCTGTTTTATGTGTAAGAAAAAAAAAGTTTCAGCAGATAATTAAAAACCAAGTAAGTAGTTTCATTAATTTATTAATTATTACACAAGTTAGGAGACTTTACTTGCAAAAGTAAGGTGTCTTATTTTTAAAGGTGATAATATTGTCATGGAGCCATATGTTGAGTCATATTCAATTTGCACAGTTTTTTGCTATCAAATATTACACTTCAGTATCCTGTCAGATACACATTAGGTTTCCATGTAAGCTATGTAACAATAAAATCTCATAACGGTTTCAGGTAAATATCGGTGATGTATGAATACTACACAGAAATGATCTTAAAAATTTGTGAATGCCACTTAGTCTTATGCAGTTATGTCATTCTAACCTTTCTGTTCCCCATTAAGATTCATTATCTATTTCAGTTATTTCACAAGCTGTGTAGCAAACCAGTTGAACAGCATTTAATACACTGATGGCATACTTCACATGAGTCACAATAAGATCTCACTGCTTAACACATGTCCATTGTCCAATTTTTTTTTCTTTTCAGTAGAGAAATGCATGGCAGTGGGCACATCAGACTGAGTTCAGTTTGCCCACAGCCAATCTCTGGTTTTGACATGCAGGAGTTGTAAACAGAATCAGACCCTGGAGAGCTGGTGAAAAATGGAAGAAAATGTTTGTGTGTGTGCGTGCATGTGTATGTGTTATTCTACAAATGTGTGCAACCGCCTGAATTTCTAAACATGAAAATGTGACAAGCTATGTTGCCGGCAAGTGACAGTCTCTGTCTCCTACTTATTTGAAACGACTGGAAAACTTAATACTTTTCATTAAACTCTCATTTTGGAGTATAGACACTCCCCACCCACACTCCCTCACACACACAGGGAATAGCATGATTTGCTTTAGAATGTAGCAGCTTATCATGACCGTCCTGGGACCTATTTCCATGCACCTCATATCCTCCACCTCTTTCTGCAGCTATGTTGAACTGGATATATCAATGTTTAATGTATTGTAAAAAGAAAAGGAAGTTCTGCTTTACAGCGCATGGCTAAGAGAGGGCCAAACAAGCAGTGTGTGTAGACAGAGGAGGCCGTTTAACTCAGCAGGTCTTTTGCAGCCCCCTGCCAGTACTGCACAGGAGAGCTGTTTGATTTACCTAGCACTGATGTGGAAGAGTGAGCAATGTTAACCGTTACATCGATGCTATTGCTTTGCCTATAAAACCTACAGCAGATAGCCAGTGCAAGCATGGGCACGGACAGTATGAAGATAAAGGCAGGAAAGTTGCGAATGTAGTCAATGTATCAGTTTGAATGTGTCTAAAACAAAAGAAAGAATGAGCAATTTCAGACAGAGTAATGATAACATTAATGATTCTGTTGGGCACCTATACAAAGGCTGTTGTAGTTGTCCACTCTTGCAAGTACCTTGTGCCATTTTCACTAAGTTTAAGTGGAACATGAACAAAAAAAACAATCATAATCCATGATCAGCAGCAACAATGTACATTTTTGTCAGTGCTGTCTACGTTCACTTGATGCAGTTACTCTTACCTTATTTTATCGGTTTGAAGTCTTAACCCTTAATCTACTGGTATTATCTGTTTGTTACTGTAGAAAGTTTGTTCAAAAATTATTAGGAAGAAGCAGAGAGATCTAGGCTCTACATGTGACCTGCAAATTAGGGAAGAGAAATGTATACTCAACACATTGCAACATATTTCATGTCGCATGTTCTCCTTCCTGCCATAAGGTCATTGTAAGAGAAACCGCTAGTTAAAGTCATTTATCCCTTCTCTGAAGATAGTTAATGAATACACAAACAGGGCATTCCCCTTTCATTTAGAAGGGGTATTATGCCATGCTGGCTGTCTTGTATATGTGTTTATGTTAAGTGTTTGTGTTTTACAATGAGCTAGCATAATTGCCCTGTGGGGTATGGGAGTTGTACTGAATTAAACTAAACTGAATTTGACTTTGTTTTGTTTGTAAATATCAGTCTAATATGGGGGTCATAGATGGGGGTTTTTTAATATGCCAGTATTCGTAGGAGAAAGATTTAGAGACAGGAGGAAAAGGGTGAAACATAGGTAAAGAAGAATAAAACAAAATTAGGGGGAGAAGAAATGTAGAAAGATGGGGGGAAACATGAAGAGGATGAGTAATTTAGAGTAAGAGAAAGAGATGCTATTGCTGAAAAAAAAGAGGGTGTAAGAGGGAGGGCTAAGAAGTTTCCTTCTGCACCAGTGGCCTCTAGAGGGAGCACATGGATGGTTTCTGCATGGCCACACACACACGCATCATTATCCATACAGTTTAGGCTCCAAATGCAAAGGCCTAAAACGTTTTAATGCTCTGTTTTACCTTCCCCCCAAAGTGTTTGAAAGAAAATTGGCAAAGCTAGGGGGGATATTAGCTACTGGGGTTTTGTGTGTATCAGAATGAATGCAATGGAATTCCAATGCTGAGCCAGATTTACAGACAGTTTAAAAAGACATAAGATACTATATGTCTTTCCCTGCTCTATAATGCCTGAGTCAACACATGTAGGGCTTGGAAGCTGGTAAATTACCTGGACCATATCTCAGGGATCACTGTGATGGACTGGTTTCCCACCCAGAGTGTCTTCCCATCGCATACCCAGTGTTCCTGGAACAGGCTCCAGATCCACAGCAACAGTGAGCAAGTTAAAGCGCTTACTGAAGATGAATGAATGAATTAATGGAAGAAAAAGTTCTCAGACAGAAGTCAGGGGCAACAGAAGGTAGCAGACATTCCCACTATACAATCTTATTATATTGTTAGCTCATGTTCCTGGTCAGCTATGACTGTAATTGCTTTTATCTGTCACTCTGTGTATTCAAACCCATAAATATTCACAGTCATATTCACAGGTGCACATAAATATGCTTCCGTTGAGCACACAGACACACAGCCATGAGCCTGTTACCCTATGTGCCAGTGTGTAGGAGGTGTGATGAGAGGAAGTAGATCCCATCTGGTATTGTGTAAAATAGGCCAGGGAACTCGGTATCTCCCCTTAAACACACTCTTTTCAGTCTTTCAGCGCGCACACACACACACACACACACACATACAGTGAATGCCAATAGTTGTGTCATAGCCACCTCTGTTATCGAGATGGAACTGGACACAACACACAAATGCATGTTTTGGGATTTTTTAACGCATTCAGGTTATTTCTCGCCTCCTGTAATGAGAACAATTGGTTCGAAAGTAGATTTCGCTGAACGAGACCGAACTCGCTATCATAGTACTACACTGACACCTGATGGTCAGGAGGAAGTAGGACTGAGAATATTGTTTGGTAAACTAATATTTAGCAAATATTCCAGTGCTTTTGTGACCTCTACTTTGTCTATGTATTAAAATAAATATGAATGAAGTATAACGAAATAAGTATTGGAGATTTTTTTTCCCCATTTCTTTCTTTTTTAATGTTTCTTACAGGTACACACCATTCTTCCTTCCTAATATTAATCTGTCTGCCCCTAATTAAAGGTGTTTAAAAATGTGAAATATTTATTCATTATTATGCACACAATATCTGAAACATACATGAGATCTTTATATTTCCAAATAACCAAGAGAACATTAGAATATGGCCATGTTGGTGTATAATAGTGTGTGTATGCAGTCTGTGACGAGGTAAACAGAGTTAGATAGTATGAGTTTCAGGCTCTCCTTTTCTATCTTCCCACTTTTTTTGTCATTTCTTTCATTGCTTTATCACCCTGGAGCTAACAGCCCCCAATCCCTGTGCCTTTCCGCCGCTGTTTTTCAGTCTTTCAGTCCCTCTTCGTCTCTCCAGTAGATTAAGTTCAGTGTTGTGAGTGTGAGTGCAGCTGATTCAGCCATATTCTTCCAAATGACCCAAATCCTTGCTCACCCCAGAGAAACCTTATTCTCAAGCTGATTTCTTTCTTTCTTTCTCTCTCCTTGCTCCTCAGTCATCAAGCAGATTTAGTCCTCTCCTCTTCCTCTCCACTATCTTCAGCTTCATCTATTTCTCCTACTACTCCACCTTCACCACCACCACCCCCCTCTCTCTCTCTCACGCACGCACACACACACTAACCACAATAATTTCATACATTGCCCATACTTAATTGCCAGCAATTTCCGTTTAAAAACAAAAAATCACCAAACACGTATCACATAGAGCAGTGTGAGCGATCATGTGTGTAACAGAGCATGAACCCAAAACAAATGAGCCTCCCGCTGACAGCCCAGATTATCATATGCATGGCAAATTACAGCACCATGTTTACTGTATAGCTCAAAAGAGGGACTAGGCGTTGCCATGGCAACCGCTGGTTCTACCTCCCTGTTTTGCATAATTAGGATTTGTTTGCATTTGTAAAGAGTTATTATAGAAATCAGCACTATAATTCCAGTGCAAGCACTCAGTGTGCCTCCTGATAGCAAGAGTGTACTGAAATCGGATTCTGACTTGACACTGATTTGCTTTGTGATTCCATATAGATGGAGAGGTGCAGTAAACCGCTAACGAAACCAAAGCCCACCATAATTAAACATCTCATTTAGCCTTGTTGCATTTAATAAAATGCTACAAATAGTCTCACAACCTTCACTTCATTGTGCTAACTCTGAGTTCATCAAAGCAGTGAAATCGAACCCTGGAGTTGCCAGACAATGCAACCCTGCAGGGCTAGAAGAAACCAAGCTTGAACTCAATTGTGCCATTTTTGGAATTGCTGGCCCATAGCTCCATTGAGTGTCCTGTGTCTAAGGACTTTCCTTTTCCTATTAAGAGTCAGAGATTGTTAGTTTGTGTCAAAGAGCATAGACATGGCCTCTGGGTGCCTTTTTTTTTTACATTGATTGGTTGGTCAATTGATTGATTTAACTTCTACATATGCTGCTCAGTGATTCTGGGGAGGTTATATGGGTTTTATATATATATATATATATATATGATGTTGCATCTTAGTCTGATGTTGCATCTTAGACTTGGTCTGCTGTACAACTGCATTTATTTCCAACGATCATTTTGTTCTCTGTTTCCCTGTTTCAGGCTATCTGAATAGATATGTAGATTTGAATTTTAATAGTGGCTTATGCGGGTTATCTTGTTTTCTTGTAAAAAAAAAAATTGATGGAAATATTCAGATCTCCTTTGTTCACTCATGCAAAATTAATATTCATTTTGGTGTAGCAATTTCCCTCTTCCAAAATATTCAATATTCATGCCATAAATGACTTCAGAATAAAGATGAAAATGAGTACGTGGAGGAGCAAGGTAAAGACATGAGTTGAGAGGAACAGAGCAGGAGACAGCAATTTATGCCAGATGGAGAGGAAAAGCAGGAGTAAAAAGAGACAAGAGAAAGATAAGATCCGATGGATCCAATAAAGAAAACAGTGGAAGTTATGCTGAGCCTTTTTGATCAATTCTTCATAGAAAGATAGCAATAAGAGAGAAGGGACAAAGACGCAAACAGCAAGGGGAGAGAGAGAAATGTGGGATGCAGCAGTGCAACTATCAAAAAGTCGCAATTCAGCACTTTCTCAACTGCCACAGAAGTAGGATAGGTTGACTAGTGATGTGGATAGAAGTGGAATATAGGAGATCTATACCGATATGACAATGAGAGCACTTGCAATACAGGTGGGAGACGAGAGGAGCCAAGAGTGGCTGATAATAGTGCTAACATCTAGTGACCATCAAAAGGAAAAGAAACCAGACTCCATCTCTATCGACCAGACCCCTGGGGTTCTCTCCCTGCTCAAACACTTAGTTTCAGTTTGCCAGGGACAAGGTTACTGCTTCTGTAATGTACAGACAAATAGAACATAGAATATCAAACAATGTAAGGTTTAAATATATAAGAGAAGCAGAGAGGAGCTTGAGATTGTGTTTGTGGGATACAGTGCACTTTGTACATTATTGGACAGTGGTGCAATTTTTGTATCACATTTGTTTTTAAATCTAACAATCACTATCATGAATAGCTGCTTTAATTTGTATTATCATTTATATTGGCTGATCCCTATAGCAGTAAATACAGAACCCATTGAAGTTCATCATACCCTATATAGATATATATATATATATATATATATATATATATATATATCTATAAATTATACCCATTGTATAAAGTTCATTATACCCTACACACACATTATATATATATATATATATATATATATATATATACATATATATATATATATATATATATATATATATATATATATAATGTGTGTGTAGGGTATAATGAACTTTATACAATGGGTATAATTTATAGATATATATATAGATATACACACACTCCTTCTATAAAGTTGTTGTGTTTGCATATAGGCTGTTCATTGTGAAAAGCCTGAAGCACAGACATTTTCAATTTGGCTAAGAGAGTTGCCTCACACCAAATTTATGTTTCTGTCCAAAAAGGGTTCCAATGCCTTGGAAGCATCAAAAAGCAATTGGACAGAGCAATGTAGTTCAGAAAAGTCACTCTTTAAATTCGAAACGTCTGAACTGGCGGCCCACCTCCATAGTGATTGGCCAGTAACAATGTGTATGGGGTAACAATTTCAACTCTGACATGTCTCATCAAAGAGTAGTGTTGGACAACTGTGAATGTATTTAAGTACATGTCTCATAGTTTAACAGTTTAACAATTTCAACAACCAAATACCTGAGATAAATGCTGCATCATATGGTTTCCTGGACAAAGTCTAAGTAAAATACAAAAACCTCAAATCACACAGTAGCCTAACTATCATGTCAGACTGCAATACCTTATGTCACTACATGCTTACAGTAAAAGTTTCCAATTTTCCAAATGTTTCCTTTTCAATGAAAATGTTTCTTTATGATATTCTTCAGATGAGGCTGCAGCAAAAACTGCTACATCCGTTACAACTGCAGCAGCACTACAATGTCTGCTTTTTTCTCCACACTTTCATCACTTACCTCAGGTACAATTTATTCTTCAGCACATTCATCTATAAATCTTTTTTCCTAGAACTCTACTGGCGTCTTATGAAAATGGGCTTTTCTGTTCTTCGGTATGGCGGCCCAGAGGTGCATAGAATAATGATGTAATATGGTTCAGCAAATCTCGATGTGATTAAAGCAGATTAAGTTCAATCCCATTCTTTTAAAACTATACAAACAACAAAAATTGAGTCACTGACCAGCTGCTTACACCCTGCGCTGTATCTATAAAAAGTGAGCATTCAGAAGTTACAAAGTAAATGAAATACCCAGATTTCAGAAATAAAACAATAACAATTCCAAAACCACTGGTGACTTGTTTAGAAATTCACTGCTGATAACACAGCACATGCTCTAGTTAACTATATGAATTATTCCTTATTCGGGTTTATACTCTTATATTGATCTATGTGTGTATATTTGAAAGCCTCTCTCTAGAGTGAAATACTGCTCAAGACAAAGCAACAATAATATCTGCCATGTTTCTTCTCCCAGTCCCCACTCCCTGATGGGCTATCTGTTAATGTTAAGCTGGGAAAGGGACTGCATTGGCAACTAAAGAAGTGAGCAGCATAAGGACAGATTTATTTGGTTTTAAAAGGGAGGAGGAAAGGGATCAGAGAGGCGGAGAGGCACGACAGTGCTTTTAATAAGGCTTTATTTTTCAGCCAAGCACACATTGTATAGAAGTCTATACAGTAATCACATCTTTTATTGAAAAGGATTTGGGAGAAGGTGGTTGTTAAGTATCAAAAGAGACAGATACACATGTTAGAAATAAACATAAATACCACATGAGTGAACAAATTTTCTCTATGCAGTCATGAAAAGTGAAAATGAAAGAGACGATTAGTGTGACAGAACATACAAATATGAGGGGAAAAAAACACTGTTCCCAATCCGTTCCAAATCTCCTTGTTGTCTGCAAATTATAACTACGCAATCTAGGCTGGATCTTTCCAAATATTACAAGGATATACTTGTGACTTGCATTGGTGCCTTCAAATATCTAAATCTGATTATGTTCTACATATGAGAAACTGATCGTTATTGATATTTACCTTATATTGTACCATGTATACCATGCGTTAATTGTTATTATTTCCAGTGTTTTGTAGCAACATACAAAATACATTTTACTTTCCAGGCCTATTACCACACTATTACAGAGGACTTATTAGAAAATCTATCAGTAATAGGAATTAATTACTGTACAGTAATGCATTTTCTGGAACAACGAATACAATGGATTAAAGAAAATACTCTTTCATCAAATATAGCATTTTTCCACGTTAGTTACTATGTACTTAAATTTCCAAACTTAAAAGTATGCAAAGTACTATATCATTACCAATTCATATCTGGGTAATTATTGCCAAAATGCTACCACAGAAACCTGATCGTTTTAACTGAAGTTGTAAGTTACTGTGTAAA
Organism: Pangasianodon hypophthalmus; assembly: GCF_027358585.1. Taxonomy (NCBI): domain Eukaryota; kingdom Metazoa; phylum Chordata; class Actinopteri; order Siluriformes; family Pangasiidae; genus Pangasianodon; species Pangasianodon hypophthalmus. The sequence goes on from NC_069713.1 coordinate 16,461,983, forward strand.
TCACTAACAGAATATCCAATAAAGAGCCATTTGGTATGTACTGGAAAAATATATGAAATTAACATATATCTCTTATAAAACAGTCACCGTAGTGGTAGTTCAGTGGTTAAGAGGTTGGATTACTGATTGGAAGGTTGTAGGTTCAAATTATATGAAGTTCAATTGTATGAATGAGATAAAATCTAAGTCACTCTGGATAAGGGCGCAAGCCAAATGCCGTAAATGTAAATGTCACCTACCACAAACTTACCCATTACATACCGGTTACTTATTTTTTAATACCGGTAATCTTATTATATACTGCTAATTATAAACCAGTTACCTATCACAAACTTACCTATTACATACCAGTTTCTTAGAGAGTTAGAATTAGAGAATTAAGGAAAAGTGGAATTGGATTTTTCATAATAATGTGAAAACAGAAAGAATGTATAGAATGTATTTTATCACTTAGCTCCTTTACTGAACACCATTATTACGTAATTGAAGAATTTACATTGTTGTTAGATGGATCAAATTTAAAAGAGCATGCTTTGTAGTGTCTGATGGAGTTGACACAAATTAAGTAATGAAGTGAATAAATGTCAATTTTCAGAAAAAAGCATTTTCATAAAAACCTGTTCTCTTATATGGTTCATTAGCTGAGACCTTTGTCTACAAATATATCCATTTCTAATTAATGTAATATTTAAAACATAAACTAACATCTAAAACATGTTTTCTCCCTTATCTCAAGAATGAGTGACCTTTCACAAAAGTACCTATTACATACCAGTTACTTACCACATACTTACCTATTACCTAACAATTACTTAGCACAAACTTACCCATTACATACTAGTTACGTACCACATTCTTACCTATTCCATAACAACTACCTACCACAAACTTACCCATTACATACCAGGTATGTACCACATTCTTACCTGTTCCATAACAACTACCTACCACAAACTTACCCATTACATACCAGGTATGTACCACATTCTTACCTGTTCCATAACAACTACCTACCACAAACTTACCCATTACATACCAGGTACCGTCATGATTCTTGATATATGTCCTATATGTCCTATCTCAAAATATGTCCTACATACAAAAGTCCTCTTTGTGTTAAAAATTAACATAGAAGAAATTCATAAAAATAAAAATACTACAAAAGTTAAATGTAAAGGAACTCTGTATACCCAAGGTATTCATTGTTTATATTTTTAAATAATTTCATTAGTATTCTTTTAAATGCATGCTCTATACTTGGAAAACACAGGTAATTTAACCTGTCCTTAGCAAGAGGTCAGAATGTCAAACTGCCAAACAAAATGTTTAAAAATGCAACAAATTCATAAATATAAATTAAAAATGAAAAGCAGCGATCTGTAAGATATCAAACAATACATAAAGTAAATCATAAATTATACTTTCCATAAAAAAGCTGCCTACCAATGTTGTGTCCTCATTTTGCTTCAACTCATTTTTTTATATAATCCTGAATAAATCAGGCAATGTCATGGTCAGCTATAATTCTGAGGACTCCTTTCCCTCTTCCTGCTCATGGTGGATGCTACAGTAGGACACATGGTCCGGTTTATTGAGGCAGCTTCAACTGAGGGAAAAAAACAAAACAAAATGGCTCCACTGAACAACACATGGTTAAGAAAAATATTCAATTTTGTCAACTCCGTCAGACGTCACATATACACACGCACGCGCACACACACACACACACAGGGCTGTATACTTTCAAAGTGAGCTTTTCTAGATTTTTAATAAGATGTCTGATATTTTAGGATAGACCCAGAAAGCAGAAGGGAGATTCTACAGAAGGAAAGACAAAGGTGGAAGAAGAGGGTTCAAGACAAAAGTGAGACACATCGTTGAATTGTATGCTAGGGAGCAGAGGGAGCAGAGGTATCAGAGAACATTCTGGAAGGGTGCTCAGAAAAGGTCCAGACAGCACAGCAAGTAGACACCCCCCAGATAGTCCACTAGACCAGAGTGTCAAAAAGTCAAGTCAACTATGAGCAGCCAGGAGCTTGCAAGTGAGAGGGAGAGGAGAAAAACTTGGAAAAGGCATTCAAGTGAAGTAAAAGCTTCACTTCACAGAGAGAAAATACAGCAGAATGATGCAAGGGCCAGAAAGAAAGGTCCTTTGGCCAATGGAGGAGATGGAGAAGGAAATGGAGAAGATGGAAGAAGCAGAAGAGTTTATGGAGTAGGCGATGGAAGAGTAGCTGCTGAAAGATCCTGAAGGCATTGTTACACAAATTGATCTTGACAGCACTGAGGAAGGAGACTGGCTTGCAGTGGTGTACGATGACCACTGGTGGCTAGCAAAGGCCGTCAATGTGGACACTGAGCACCAAGAGTTTCTGCACCCTCATGGTCCAACAGCAAATGCTCACCCAAAACATGGCAGGAGGGATGTCTGTTTTTATCTAATCAACAACATTCTATTGAAGCTATCGGGAAGGCATCTCCACTCCAATCAAGCCGTACAAGGCAGCTCTACAGCATAACCCCTGATGTAATGGACTTACAGTAGAGCTAACATCTCCGATGCCTGTTGCCCAATGCTTAAGTCATACAGGTCAGACACAAACAAAATAAAATTAATTCATCCAGTTTAAAAACAGGGTATAGATCAGTTGTTTGAAAACATATTTGTTAGTTCTTAATCTGTTGTAACCTCAGTTGCTTCTTTGTCAACACCGTCAGTAATTATCTACACCATCAGATGAAGGTTTCTGTTCATCTGAAATATCTTATTCTTTTAAAATTTATTGTGTTAATATATTAACACTAACTGCCTTGTTTGCCTAAGAACTGGTTACATATGCTTAAAATTAAAGAATAAATCAAAACGGAGGGTAGAGGGTACATTCTTACCTGTTCCAATACAACTACCTACCACAAATTTACCCATTACATACCAGTTACTTATCACATTCTTACCCATTACATACTAGCATTTTACAACATATTTTGCTATTACATAGTAGTAATAGCTAGTACTTACTGCATACTTATCTTATACTGTATAGTCTGTACTTAACCCATACTTACCTATTACATACTAGCTCTTTAGCACATATTATTATTACATACGACTTATCTACCGCAACCTTACCTATTACATAGCAATTACTTAGTGTGTACTTACCTATTACACACTCACATGCCAACTACTTACCAGATGGTTGCATACTTTGAAGGAAAATGCTTCCAAAAAACAAAACTTTATTTTAAAAAAAAAAAACATCTTAAACTGTTCAACTGAATGCCAGTACATGTTTAATCTTGGCTGCTGACAAATTAGCCTAATTTTTAAATTTTACCAATTTAAATTCAAGCAATTATACTAAACATACATAATACAGAACATAGTAATAACATGCAATAACAGTTCATCCATGAATACATAAATAATAAGTCCAGAATAATTTCCCTGTAAATGTAACTGAGATTTAAAACATAAAGCTCTTTACTATTTCTGTGCTTTGCTTTTGTTTTTTGTTTGAGCAGAAATAACTGCCAATAATGACCTCTGGTGAAAATCTTTAGTTTCTTCAGTTTTTATTTTTGTTTTAACAAAAACAATATGGTTTCAAACTGGTTTATAAGCACTAGAGGCATAAACATACACACCCACGCAACGATACAAATGATGCAAATGTCCACCATTGAAAGAAATGAAGTTCAAGTGCCTCAGGATCCAGGAATACTCAACGAAATTTATTATGTGAATATGACTTATTAATCTGCATAATGACTTCAACATTCGTTAGCATGCAGAGGAGCTAGGATTGATGGGAATTTAATTATGACACTTCTTCGTTATTAAAGGGGTAATCAGAGAGGGCTCTCATCATTAACTCACACCTTTAGAACAAGCTCGAGCTGAAATTTCTCCCAGCTACCACGTTGCAGTAAAATGATTTCCCTTTCCTATCAGCCAAAACGGAAACAATACAAGCTTCAAATCGACCTGCAATTACCATCCTCATCCATCAGAAAAAGGAGGGGGAGAGCAAGAAGATAAGAGGGAAGAAGAAGAGGAAAGGAGATTAAAATGATCCCAAAAATACCACATACACCTGGATTTTTTAATCTTATATTAACTGGTATTCCTCAACCATTTTATTTTTAGTTCACAAAGAAAAGCCACACATTACTCTCCCCATTTGGCTGAAATTCATACAGTACATTCAGCATTTCCATCTTGCGTCATGTAAGCGAAAAAGCCTGTGACTATCAAACCAGTATTAGCCTTCAGAGTCTCTCCTTCTCTCTCTCTCTCTCTCTCTCTCTCTCTCTCTCTGTGAACTTTTTGAGGTGCTTTAGTTCCTCCTCTCTTTGTCAGTATTAACAAGCAGTCATGGTCGCTCTCTCTGCTTCTTTATATTCAAACAACCTCATTCCCTGCTGGTACTCAATGACAAGCACATACACCCCCAGACAGACACACCAATCATAGTGATGAGCCGGAAGGCCTGTCTGCTTCTGCTGTCTGCAATTGCATGTATCAGTAACCAGTAAACACACAGCTAGTAAAGTTAAGTTTGCAGTAATTATTTTAAGTATTAAATGAAATATGTTGAAGTATTTTTGTATGTTGGGTTGTGTGTGTATGTCTGTCTGTATGTGTTACTGGGGTTTAAGTGAAACAAGGTAATGAGGCTTTCAGTGTGAGGGGCTTTAGACAGGCAGTGAGGCGATAGAAAGTGGCTCCTTTATAGCTGTGTCTCTAATGGGGATATCCTGCAATCCTGCTCCTCAGATTTATCCATGGAGAGCTGCAGGATGTACTACAAGATTTGTTTCAACCAATGTACCATAACAGCTGGTCCATGTCAGAATACAGATGTAAAATTTTGCTATATCTGAACCTTGATGGAACAGCATCCCAGATATTAAAGGCTGTATATATATATATATATATACATACACACATATATATGTACATATATATACATTGATCAACCATAACATTAAAACCACCTGCCTAATATTGTGTAGGTCCCCCTTGTGCCACCAAAACAACCCATCAAGGCATGAACTCCACAAAACCTCTGAAGGTGTGCTGTGGTATCTGGCACCAAGACTTTAGCAGCTTTCCTGTAAGTTGCAAGTTGGGGCCTTCATGGAGCGGACTTGTTTGTCCAGCACATCCCACAGATGCTTGATCAGATTAAGATCCGGGGAATTTGGAAGCCAAGACTCCAAGTTGTTTTGTTTTACATCATGTGGACAGCTGGGTGTGTGTCGCTTACCTGGGGAAGAGATGGCAGCAGGATGCACTATGGGAAGAAGGCAAGCTGATGGAGGCAGTGTGATGCTCTGGGCAGTGTTCTGCCAGGAAACCTAGGATTCTGGTATTCATGTGGATGTTACTTTGACATGTACCACCTACCTAAACATTGCTGCAGACCAAGTACATTCCTTCATGGCAACAGTATTCCCTAATGGCAGTGACCTCTTTCAGCAGGATAATGCACTCTGCCACACTGCAAAAAATTGTTCAAGAATGGCTTGAGGAACATGACAAAGAGTTCAACGTGTTGAATTGGCCTCCAAATTCCCCAGATCTGAATCCGATTGAGCATCAGTGGGATGTGCTGGACAAACAAGTCCAATCCATGGAGGCCCCACCTCACAACTTACAGGACAAGGATCTGCTGCTAAAGTCTTGGTGTCAGATACCACAGCATGCCTTCAGAGGTCTTGTGGAGTCCATGCCATATTGTCTGTTTCTTTGGAAATTCCTGGCTTCATGATTTGGATTTGATTTGATTCTCAGGATATTTTAAGCTAAATTTAAAAGGAGAAAAATTATGATTGAAAAGTCTCTTTTTTATTTCTGAATCATAAACAATGCAAAACAATGTGCATTTATGTCTGCTTAAAACTAAATAAATCCAGAATTGCTACGAACAGAGGTTTCACCATATCTTAAAAATAAATAAATTTATAACCTCTCTGAAAATTTTTGATTGAATATACAAAGTGTCTAACCTGGGGACTCTGTAGTAGAAAAGGAGCTCTAAAGGAAGCTTTATTACGCATCAGTGGACGGCGAACCTTTCGGCTGTTAATGCCCTCAAAAGCAGAAGCAGCTGTATGGCTCTGAGTTATAAACTGTGCTGAGCAGCAAATATAAACACACACTTCCATGTTTTGCTGCTCATTATGAACCATTTGTGATGATAACACTGCAACCCCCTTTTTCTTTACCCACATTTTATCTCCTTATTTGTATATAAAGGCAGTTTATACACTGCCTGGCCAAAAAAAAACAACTAAGGAGATTGCTGAAATCACTGGACCTGGGTTATGAAATGTCCAGTGCATTATTAAAGCCTGGAAGGATAATGGTGAACTGTCAACTTTACAGCAGAAATGTAATCGGAAAAAAATCGTGAATGATCGTGATCGGAGATCTTTAAAACGCTTGGTGATGTCACATTGTAAAAAAAATCTACAGGAGAACTCACGGCTATGTTTAATAGTGAAAGTAAGAGCATTTCCACATGCACAATGTGCTGAGAACTTACAGGATTTGGACTAAACAGCTGTGTGGCCACAAGAAAGCCATTTGTTAGTGAGGCTAATCGGAAAAAATGACTTCAATTTGCTCTGGAGCATAAAGTCTGGACTGTGGAGCAATGGAAAAAGGTCATGTGGTCTGATAAAATCAGATTTACCCTATTCCAGCGCAATGGGCGTGTCAGGGTAAGAAGGGAAATGCATGAAGTGATTCACCCGTCATGCGTAGTGCCTACTGTACAAGCCTCTGGAGGCAGTGTTATGATCTGGGGTTGCATCAGCTGGTCAGGTCGAGGCTCAGCCTCATTGTGTGGCAATAAAATGAAGTCAGCTGAGCACCTGAATGTACTGAATGACCAGGTTATCCCGTCAATGGACTTTTTCTTCCCTGACGACACAGGCATATTCCAGGATGAAAATGCTAAGATTCATCAGGCTTAACTTGTGAAAGAGTCGTTCAGGGAGCATGAGGAATCATTTTCACACATGAATTGGCCACCACAGAGTCCTGACCTTAACCCCATTCGAAGTCTTTGGGATGTGCTGGAGAAGACCTTACGGAGTGGTTAGACTCTCCTGTCCTCAATGCAAGATCTCAGCCAAAAATTAATGCAACTCTGGATGGAAATAGATGTTGTGAAGTTGCATAAGGTGGTTGACACAATGCCAGGACGACTGCATGCCGTAATCAAAGCTAAATGCAGTGCAACAAAATATTAGATTGTGCGGCTTTTTTTTTGGCCAGGCAGTGTATTATTGTTCAATATATTGTGCATTTTTCTTAACTAGATTTAGTGTTATCATAGTGTTAGGTAGCTGTTAGCCTGTCTTATCCTTATTATCCACATAATTTTTTCTTCTCTGTATTTGAATCTATATTCAAATTGTAAGTATTCATAGTAGTTGTTAGTTTTATCAGATTAATTTAGGTCATAACTACAACATCATGGTTAAACTGTTGTAGTTTACAACACACCAAACCCTGCTAGCCTGAGTGTTTGTGTCAACTGCTTCTCTACAAGAGATTAGATCAATAGAAACCATTCATCTTGTCAGAGAAGACATCGTGTCAAACACTTCAAAATTTTACGAGTGAGCTGTTTCTATAAATATGTTACAGGGTGCAGTGTGCACAAGATTAATACTACAGCAGCTAAATTAACTAAACCAAAAATGGCTCCCTACTCCCTACATACAGTAAGTGCACTACATATAGTGTGAATACTGGCTTCCACAACCTATGTAGTGTACTTTAGGAGGCCATTTGAGATTCAGCCTTGGAATAAATTTCCAGCTATTTAAACAGCCACGCTAGCATTTACGTTTTATAGCTGTCATGACCCCATGAACATGTGTTTGATTTCCCCAGTGAAATATAATTCAGTACAATAAAGCCGCTTTTCAGATAATGACCACCTGTTGCAAGATTCACTTATTGGAAGATTTACTCAGTCATGGTTTCTAGTAAAGAAAAAAGTTATTTCGGGATATACAACTTGTAGGCATTGAAAATAGGGTGACATTTTAATATGCCAGTATTTGCTACTTTTAAGGATTGTGTAAATGATTGTGTGTGTGTGTGTGTGTGTGTGTGTAAGTCTGTAGGGTAAAACATTACATATACAGTATAGTTCAGTTACTAGTGTGCTCTATGATCGGGCTTCAATTAAAAACATCATTTTGCAGACTGTGTGCTTGAAGCATTCAGATGTTTGCATGTAATATATGAAGAGTTTATGTACTTTCCTGTTATGCATGCTGGATGGAGAGCCTCCTCATGTCTCTCTCTCTCTCTGGACATTAAATTCATTGTGTCAGGTGCTATGTGAGTGTCATAAATTCAGGAAGGCTTAGGTGGGTGCATAGCAGGGGGATAATTTGTGGCCAAAAAATAGGGTGTTTTTTTCAGCACAGCTATAAAACAGGAGAGAGGAGGGGAGGAGGTGACAGACTCCACACAATATTCTGGTCAAACTCTCTCTTAGCCCTTGACTGTTGACATCACCTTCGATCATGTGTAAACTATTACAAAGCAAAGGGCCACCATTTATTTAACCAGCCTCAGGAGGAAAGAAGGGATCAAGAAAAAGATTGAGAAAGAGAGAGATCAGACAGACAAATTTCAGCTATTCTCGATGGATTTGCTCTTTCATGCAGTTTCCCCTGCTATAAGCTCTTTTTTTTTTCTTTTTTCTAATTCTGTCGGTTTTTGCACGTTTAATGTAAGAATATTGCCAATATTGCTAATATCTTAAATGCATTGAATGTTGACCCTTATTAGGAACATAAATGTGTTGTTTATTGCTTTGTTTTAATACTAAAACATAGAAGGTCAAACTATTATGCAAGAATAATGCACTTAAAGTCACAATCTGTAGTAGAGTTGTATTGTATATTAAAAATTTTTTTCTCAAAGTTAGCTTCTACAGATTTTGTCAGTATCTTTTCCTGTTAAAAGCCAAAGCAACACAGGTACAGATTAGACTGTTCTAAATAATGTAAATGTGAAAGACTTAATAAAGCCTTTAAATTGGAATCTTTATGTCACTGAATGTTGCTTCACCTTTACCTCACATCTCTGAAGAAAGCTATAAAACAGCATGGGACAGAGTGATCTCCGTGCACACTCCATGTGCACCTATGCATTCAGACCTGCAAATGACTGGAACAGCCAGCAGCTGAGGGAGCGAGTGAATGAGTGCATCTCTGGCCCACCTTCTTCAAACTATGAAACACTTCTGATGCTCATGCATTTTTTACACACCTAGAGAAAATTTTCATTTAACAGTCTCAGCAATGAGCTTCCCTATTGACTACACAACAGCATTACCCCTAACCCCCTAGGGCTAAAACTCGGCTTTAGTACCACTCTGTGTGTGCGAGACAGGGACAACCTACCCTCATCAAATGCTGAGGAATATACCTTGCCACTGATAACCATTTCTTTATAGATTGCCAAATTAAAAGGAAAGAGGACAAAAGGCAGCTCCTTTTTCATAATTATAGCAGGCTACAGCATCCTTGGCTTTATCCATAAAATTCATGATACATCCATGTTGCCAATAAAAAAAAAAAAAGTCCAATGTCTAAAAACTGTAGCTAAACTAAAACAAACCCAATGAGGCAGCCACAAGTCCAAGAAGTTACACACACAAAGTTCAAGTTACAGGATATTGAAAAACAAATGAGAATTTATGCCGTGCACACATCAAATATGCCTCGGGCCAGTGAGCAGGGAAAAACATCGGCCTGTCATTTCTTCATTTCTGCATTTCACACTGTCGCTCTGTCAGCATGTTCACTGTGAGCTCCAGGTCTTTGTCGTCAACTCTTCCCTCTTCTTCTCCCCCAAATGTCCTTCACTCCATTTTTCTCTCACCATCTTCCCTTTCAGCATTATTGTTAAAATGTTGCTATAATTCAGCTCTTCCACACTAAGTGCTAAAGGTTTTTAGAATGAGGAGCACTTGTAGTACATGCACACACACACACACACACACACACATCTCTTCTTTTAACTGTGTCAAAATTATGGTTATTTGAGACCCTCGTTGGTTTCCTTTCTGCATATGAAAGCCTCTCTCTTTTACAAGCTAATGGTCACCTGGCTAAAACACTCATTAATCTCAATATCACAGCCTCCCTCGTGACTGATAGTTAGTGTTTCCGTGCCTCTGAGAAAATGGCTTCGAAAATTGCAATGATATGGCAACAAATCATGTTTTGACAGAGCAGAAAACAGCAAGTCCGAATCAACCAGGCGCACTGTGAACACATGGTATACGTTATACATGCATAGTTAGATATCTGGTGGGGAAAAAACAGGATAAATATTGGAGTTTCAGAAGTATCCCATTCCTGGGGTGTGAAATAAAGAGATGGTGAGGAAAGAGATTAAATGAGTATGGGTTGTTTGTGTGTGCTCTGACTAGTGAGTATGGAAACTGCCACAGGCTCTTTCTGTCTCTGTCTCTAATGAAGCATGTCTTCAGTGCATGGGATGTTTGGTGGCACACAAGAAAACTGGAGGCACAAAATGTCTGCATGTTTTTTGTTGTTGTTTAGGTTTTTTTTTTTTTTGGCCATATACAAATTCATTCTGTGGTTCCTTAGCACACTGGCATGAACATTTCTCAGAATGGCAATGACGTAAACTAGACAGTTTGGAGAAAGTTGTTTTTCACCTGAAAAAGCCTACCTACTTATTTGACAGGTCCATAACACCATGTATCATTGGCATGGTGGAGGGAAGTGTACTTTGATAAATAACAGTAAAATTTTCCCACTGTAAATGTGAGCAGTGTCAAACTAGAGCTAGTAAACAGTCATGGTTCAGTATTTTCATTGTTCATGACCACTTATGGAGTGTATCAGACCCCAACAACATTATCATGCAGTTATCCATTCAGCCATATTCAGCAGAAAAAAAATGTTATTTTGTGTGAGAAAGCTAAGCACACATACAAACACAAACACTATTCTACCATTTTTACTGGAAATAACAACCCTGCCAGCAGTGTTTTTCATTTTTCTCCTCTTTGTCCATTTCTGCATCCTTTTCCCTTCTTTGACTGATTGTTTTAATTTAAAAACACACTTATCTATTTATTTTTTCTTTTCCACAGACTTCCTATCGGTCAGGACCAGGTCAGCCCAATCTAATTTTGCCATAAAATAGAAAAATGCAAGAAGATACTTCCTCTCTCTCTCTCTCAGTTCCTTTGTTCCTGCTCTCTTTGGTGCCTCCATTATTTTGACCTCCAGATTTTAAAATAAGGTGAGGAGAAAGGCTAAGAAAAAAAAGGCATTGAAAATTTATGCAGCCTGGGTGGTGTGAAATGAATTGTAAGAAGTGCCAAACATGAATGCGCGACGTGAAAGGACACGATGGGAAGCAGCAAATTTGAACTGCAGATGAGCTTTGCAGATGGGCAAATTATGGTAAAAAATGTTACACACAAAATTGCATTTTTCACAGAGGTATTCGCTGAAATGCATATGCAAACAGATATCTGCCACACAAACCCCTGCACATGCTCACACCTATCCTTTGAACCCACATAAAGCCTTGAAATTCTTAATAGAGATCCCTTCAATTTCTCTTTCCATGCTGAACTGGCACCACTTTACATGCCTTTATGCTTGCATTAGGCCACAGCACAAACATTTGCCCCTGTGACACTTTAGCTAGGTGATGTAGTAATAACAGCACTGCTTTTGCTTATATCTGACTGCCATTGCTACAGTTTCTTCTAGGCTGGGATGGACATGGATCCTTTGGCATCAGGTTTGGGATTAATATGTTACAAAGTACCCTGCAGGCAGGAATCCACTAGAGTCTGTCTGTGCTGTCTCAAACAAGCTATCAGAGTTGCAGTAAAAACCTTCACATCATTGTCACGTCTTCTATCTTGTAGTGTGTGAGGATGAAACGTGGTCAGGGAATAGCAGCTCCAACTAGTGAGATGGGTTGATTTTTTTTCACATGCCAGAATTTTTTTTGACAGAAATCCTAAAGTGTCAGTGGTGTTAGACAGGCCCTTGTCAATAGCTAGTGGTCACTGAGTGGGCATTAGCCATAGTCCAAAATCAGGCATTTCTCTGAGGTCAGTACTCCCAGCACACCATCAACAGCTCTGTACCACATTAGATACAGTAATGTCCTTCCCTGCTTCAGGTTTTTACATAGACACACTTTATACATTTTGTTGTCAATCCTAGAGCCAGCCCATTAACAAAAAAAAGTATAAAATGAAATATAATAGTTAAGTTAAATATAAAGCTGTCTTGGTATGTTTCTACAACATATTCAAAAACTGAACAGACCCAAAGGGGAGCCTTGAGGATGTAGTTGTAGTTCATTTTTCTCCAACGTGACAGTTGGTATAGTCATAGTCACAACAGTACAACAGTAAAAATAATCATCATTTTTATGCCACTATTAAGTGTACATGAAAGAAGGGCACAACATCCAAGAGTGCTGCCCAAAAAAAAAATGCTCTGCTCATTCATGCAGTTATCTAAGCAGCCAATCATGTGATGTGACACAGCACAATGCATAAAATCATGCAGATAAAGGCCAAGAGCTTCAGTTAATGTTCATATCAAACATCAGAATGGGGAAGAAATGTGATCTCAGTGATTTTGACCATGGCATGATTGTTGGTGCCAGGTGGAATAGTTTGAATATTTCATAAACTGCTGATCTCCTGGGATTTTCACACACAAGAGTCTCTAGTGTTTACACAGAATGGTGCGAAAAACCAAAAACATCGAGCGAGCGACAGTTCTGTGGTTGGAAATGCCTTGATGACAAGAGAGGTCAGAGGAAAATGGCCAGATTGGTTCAAGCTGCCAGGAAGGATATAGTAACTCATATAATCACTCTCTACAACTGTAGTGAGCAGAAAAGCATTTCAGCATGCAGATCAAACCTTGAATTGGATGTGCTACAACAGCAGAAGACCACATCAAGTTCCACTTGTGTCAGCCAAGAGCAAGAATCTGAGGCTATCATGGGCACAGATTCACCCAAACTGGATAGTTGAAGACTGGAAAAAGACCAGGTGATTTTTTTTTTCTAATTTTCAACTGTCCAGTTTTTGTGAGCCTCTGGACAGTGAACATCCCATTCCAGATTTAGTCCCCCTTTGGTGTTATAATAACCTCCACTCTTCTTGGAAGGCTTTCTACTAGATTCTGTGGTGTGTCTGGGGGATTTATCCATTCAGCGACAAGAGCATTAGTGAGGTCAGACGCTGATGTCGGGTGAGGAGGCCTGGGGTGTAGTCGGCTTTACAGTTTATCCCAAAGGTGTTTAGTGGAGTTGAGGTCACTTGGTACAGTAGCGTTGTCATGCTGGAATGTGTTTGGGCTTCTTACTTACAATGAAGGGAAATTTTAATTCTACAGCATACAGAGACACTCTATACAATTGTGTGCTTCCAACTTTCTTTTAGGGAAGACCCACAAATGGTTGTGATGGTCAGGTGTCCACATACTTTTGGCCATATAGTGTATATCCACAAAATAACCCAAAAATATTTACGTGTATAAAAATAACTTTCTTGATAAAAATACAACTTGCATGAAAAAAAGAATGTAGGAATGAAAGATTACATTTTCTTACCTTTCTGCCCATCCAGACAGCAGGCTTCTGTCCTGATCCCCATGAGCTCCACTGTTTTGATCCACATGCTCTGGGATGCTATTTCAAAAGTCAAGGTTTGCCACTGTCAAGTGAAGTGACAGTTAACAGCAAGTATATCCAAATATTTAACTAAAATATTCTTTTATTTTAAATCAAGCAGTTGCCCCTATGTGCACTGATTACACACTGAGTTGCCTGTTTGTACACTGTTGATACACTAAGCTTAGTTAATAATAGCTTAGTTCATTAGCTCTAGTAGCATAGTCATGACTCCTTTGGCCCTCACAATTGTGTACATTCTCCAGGGCAAGGATATTTCAAGATGCTGGAAGCACTGGAAGCATACCATGAGAAAATTAGTGTATTACACAGTTGACTCAAACTGGATGGCTGAAAAGCCCTTCTTATCTCATCCCAAAGATTCTCTGTATGTTTAATGTCCGCCCAATGATGCTGTAATCACTCGCCATCATGTTCCTGGAAGCATCAGTTGACAAAATATGCCATGTGACAATGTACATAATCATGTTAAAAAATGTCCATCTTAATGATAATAACATGCAACAAATAGGATTAATTTAGATGATCGGGATGATGATCAGGATGTACTGTACTGTATCCTTCTCCAAACCCAAGGATGTTATTTGTATCAAATTCTGATCCATTCATCTGAATGATGAAATATATTCTTATATTTAAGTAACCAGAAAACTTTCTTCACTCTAGTTTCACAGCAAGTATGTGAACTAAACAAACATATGTTCTAGATACTAATTGGTGGGATCTTCAATATTAGTGTATACTACGGGTAAAATTTAAGAAGGTCCAGCTCCATAATATCCCTTGCTTACCGAGGTCATGATAAGCAAAATACATGACTGAATGGCAACAACAAATACCTTTTAATGTATGGCCATTAGTGATCACTTCATCACTTTAAATAAGAAACATGGATTTGAAGTGGTTGTTTCAAAAGTAGCACTTCACATCACTACTTTTGACTAGCACTAGCACCTCAGACTCTGAACAGATGAGACATTCGTTTTGAACTTTTTTTTTTTAACAAGACATACCGTCACTTCACTAATGAGACCAGAGATGGTAAATTAATAAAAGGATTGAGGAAAGCCTGTGAAAACCTGTGTTTTCTTTCTCGATGAGCTGCCTTCAGTTAAATAGTTGACGTAAATGCATGTGATTTAATAAGCTACAACAGAGCATCTGCTACACAGGCAGTGATGGTTCATGTCTAAAAAAAAACTGGAATCGCTGAATTACAGCCAGGTTTTTTTTTTTTTTTTTTTCATACAGTGGTCGTTCTCCTACAGTCTGTTTCGAGTGCTTGATTCAATCCAGACTGCAGTCCACCAGTTGAAGACTCCTGGTATACACTGAATAGTTTTAGGCATATGGTCATATTCTATTTGAAACACAGCTTATGAAAACAATCACAATGATAGAGAAACATGTCTGCACAGTTATGAGTCAGCAGCCTTAGGGTGCATATATAATATGCAATCACTTTCCTACTCACTCAGACTTCGGCAGTATTAGGCATTTATAGCACATTAGTGAAAGCACTCATTCATTCAGAAGGGGACGATTGTTGTCGTAAGACCTTTTATTGGTTTTACAAGAGGGTGCATGAAATTAACCAGAACTTTGGCATTACATTATTAATTAGCTCCTGCATACATATTACAATTTCATGATCACTATTTAATATATCATGTCTTCATTAAGTTTTGTGCACAACTGTCCATGCACAATATATTTTAGAAAATGCAAAATAATAGTATGAGCTGGATCAAGTGCTATTTTAGACATGATTAATGAGAGTGGAAACCATATTGGAAACAAATTTTGCAGTGATTAATGTGATGGTGTCAGGTTAGCGCTAAAAGGAAACTAAACTACACTTCCCATCAGCCCCAGCATGTCACATGGCACTAATCACACACTCCTGTTTCCCGTTTCACTCTGATTTGCACCACTATTTAGGTTCTGGTTTCAGTGTACCTAATTGTCATGCTTCTGTTGATGTCGTGTCTGTTTGTTGCTTTGCCTGCTATGGTCTTGCCCATAGTCTGTATGTCTTGTTGTTTTGTCTTACTCTCTCTTTTATTTGTTATTTTTACACCCTGCACAATAAAAGTCTGCACCTGCATCCATCGCCTCTGAGAACCCCTGACAGATAGTTACAATGAGGACTATTCATATAGCAATATACTAGACTCCTATTAGAAGTTTATTTCATTGCTTGCCATCTTCTTTTTCATATATCATTGTTTTAGACTTTTTTTTTTTTTCATTTTTCTTTTTTTTGTTTTTTTTTTCTCTTGCTTTTATGTTATATCATATTACATTTGACAGCTATGAAAAAAAAACATTCAGTTCACTTTTTTCACACTTCGCATTTTTCAGTCTGGATTTCTTTCAGGTTTAAAGGCAAGTGCTTGTGTTTAATGGTGGTGGTCTATTGAAAAAACCCTTCTCAGACATTTCTGCTTAATAAAAATCTGGCAATCTTGAGGATGTGAACTACATGCAGGTTATTTTAATGATCTGAATGGGGAGCCCAGAAAATCAACTTAGGTATCTGCGTAATCCAACTCTGACTATGAGTAACTCTCCCAGTGCAAATATTGACATAGAACAGCTTTAGAAATTAAGGTCACAACTTAAGTGGCCAACTCTGAATATGGTCCATGGCAAGGGAAAAAGTAAACAGGTCTTAAAAGAGAAAAATCACAGTAAAACCAATTGCCAGAGATATTCAACAGTGTTTCATTGGTTTTCATTGACATTGGTTTTCAGTTTCTGGCTATGTTTTCTACACATTTCTCAAAATTCTAGAAATTCCATTAATTTACAGATAGGGTTTTACAGTTTTTTACAAATACTGAGTTCATCACTAAAAGGTCTTAAAAAGAAACAGGACACGTATGCACTGTTAGGTTTAAAAAGTAAAGTTCTGTTAGCAATGCATTAATAATTTGCTTAGATGGTGCTATGTTGTAAGAGTCACACTTGCATTTGTACCAGCAAACACAATATGTTTGTACTCTACTCTTTCCTACTTTGGCTATCGGTTATTAGGGTGTGTGTGTGTGTGTGTGTGTGTGTGTGTGTGTGTGTGTGTGTGTGTGTGTGTGCAGCACTGCGAGTGGAAATATGACTACTGTGAACCAAGTCTTCTAAGTCTTCACACAGGCTATTCTTTTGCTGCTTGACTGAGACCCAAATTGGGAAGCCTATTAATAAATTACTTTCATTCCATGAATATCTTTTTGTACGTCAACTCGCACCCATAATTTCAATGTTACTTCTACACTGAGCACTGCAGATGAAATAAAATTAAAAAGAGATTCACATAAAATCCAGGGCACGGATAAAATAAAGGAAGCTCCAAACAATGTATACATACATCAGTTATAACAAGCTGCTATGTCTTTTGTCTTCTTGTTGATATTAGTAAGATAACAGACCCTCCATTCAATTGAACAGTTGGAAACAGGTGATGTGGGTGGAAGTCTTTCTGAAAGAAAATCTATTTGCATGTGATAAAAAATAACAGAGTATGTCTCATCGTAGCGCATTCCCTCCTTCTACTGCTCTGAGATTGAAGTTTTGCGCTGATTACAGCAGGTTCCACATAGCGCTGCTTGCAGTGGTTTCCAAATGGCAGCCCTATCATAAATCTTACCGTTGGGAAACTAATGATGTGCAGTTTTGGTTGAAACTGAGTGGGGGATGGTTTTACTTCAGCCCTGTGCTGTTTTTTAGGCAGTTGTTTCAGTATTCACATACAGGCCTGTCAGCGAGATTCAGATTTCAGCTCTTCTTCCCACCCAAGGCTGCTTTTCCTTTTTTGAAATATGCTGTCATAATTTTGGACACTGTCTCTCTTGACACTTTTTTTCTTTTTCTTTGACTGGCACGCCTGCAATTTGCCACCCAACTTTCTCTTCTTTGCCAGTTTGTCTCAAACTCAAAACTCAGTGTTTAAAATGTCTTTAATAAGATCAACTTATGGCACTAGTATTAAAATGAAAAGAAAGGTGTATATTGCCCTTTTATGTCATTCAAATATGCAACCACAAATTAGCTTTATATTTTGAATAATCAGTTGATTGATATAGTGGTTCATGAAGAAATCCAGCTTAAACAAGTACGCAAAATGTTAAACACCCCAATCTCCAGGAAATCAGTGCTGCTTGTTTGCATAGTGAAACAATAATGTAAATTTTGGTCTATCTGAAATGAATTGGTAAATAAATATACTTTAAGATACATTAAGCTTCAATATTCTTCCTCTATTATTTTCATCTTTTGATAAAGCCTGATAAAGAACAGAACATTATCTTTGTCATTTGGGACTTCTTTTTTTTACAGTTTCATGATGTGAGTTGCTACGCTCTGCACAGAAATACAGATCTTCAGTTCATTATTATCTGAACGTGCATTGTGTATATAATTTGCATATTACTGTATGCACAGCATGACTTCAGGTCTGGTCTAATCCCCATGTGAGACACTTAGATCTTGCCGCATCCTTCTCAAGCAGGAACATCAATAAGTGAAGTGAACTGAAGTAAGCTGAAATACTTATGATTAAACCTGATAGCAAGCTAATGGGGAAATAATGAATCAGGTCATGATTTATGTGAAAATTTTCTGTGAATGTGTTAATGAGTAACTTTCATTGTGTTAACACAGAGAGACTTTTTCAGTGTAAATATTGACTTTAGAAGTTGTTGACCTTATCTGCCAACTCATATGGCCTATAGTCATGACAAGAGAAAATGTAAATAATATTGCATAGTAGTAAAGATATTCCACAGTGTTTCATATGCTTCATATTTCACACAATAACCTAATCACATGGTGTTGTTCAGTGTTTTGTTTGCTTGTTTGGTGTTTTTTTAATATTTGCTGTATAACTGTTGTGCCATTGTTGGACCATTTTGAACCCAAAACTGCATACAGTCCTATGGCTTGTGGAAGGTTGGTTATTTTACTGTGTCATATTTTAGAAGCACACACCAAAAACACATATTTTACTGTGAAATGTGACAGTCATTGCTATTATTTCTGAGCAAAATACTAAGTTTTTTCCTTTATGAAATAATATTACTTCCAATGGATGATGAGCATGTTTAGAAAGAATGTTGTGAGATGCCTGATGGACTTTCTTTTAATAAGATTCATAATTTATGAACTTTTGAGAAACAATGGGGCCCAATTATTTTTAATGTAACTTTAGTGTTCTGTACATTAATTTGTGGGTTACGCACATAATTAAGTGATTTTCTGTGTGCTATTCAGATTATGCAAATTACCTGTATGTAGTCCATGCCTCTTGAATAGAAGTGTCCAAGAATGCTTTTTAAGTAGCATCTAGATCGCTGCCTTTAAACACAGGCACTTGCCTTTAAGCCTATAAAAATCATAAAATGTGGACTGAAGAAGGAAATCGTAGGTTTTTTTCTTCTTTGCTGTCATGTAATATGATGTAACATAAAAGCAAGAGATAATTTGAAAATGAAAAAATACTAATACGCTGACATTATTGAAGACATGGCTAACCCTGAAATAATCATCTAATGCGATTCTAGTATATTCGCAGTATATTGCTATTTTATTATGAATTTAAGTAGGAAAAATTTTTTTATGTTAATTCAGTGTGTTAATTATTTTTTTAACAATGAAAAAAAACACGTGCAGAGCTCTGAAGGATAAACTGACTAAGCACAGCTCACTTAATAATTTTATCCATAAAAAAATTCAGTCCTCTGTTTTATTTGTAAATAATTCACTAGAGTTCCTTGTTTTTATTTCTAATGCTTATGAGTAGCATATATACTGTTGGAAAAAAATGAACAAAAACATTTCTTTCAGAGTGTTTTCCTCATTTATTCAGTAAAATTTGATTTTTTTCATAGGTGATTTTTTTTTTTTTTTTTTTTTGTGAGTTTTGGATTCTGGTACATCCTGTTCCAAAACCTTGGCCATTAATATGGAGAGAGTGTCCTTTAGTTTTCCAACAGATTTTGCAGCATGGCTGTGGGATTTGTGCTTGTTCAGCTTGTGGCATTAGCATTAGCATTAGAGCATTAGTGAGGTTGGGCACTGACGTCAAGCGAGGAGGCCTGCAGCACAGTGAGCATTCCAGTCCATTCCAGTGCTTTGTGGCAACAGTTTGGGGATGAACTGACATATGCACGTGATGTTCAGGTGTCCACATATTTTTTGTAATGCAGCGTCAGTGCTTTAGAACTTTATGTAATGCAGTGTCAGTGCTTTAGTACTTTATGTAATTCAGTGTCAGTGCTTTAGTACTTTATGTAATGCAGCGTCAGTGCTTTAGAACTTTATGTAATTCAGCGTCAGTGCTTTAGTACTTTATGTAATTCAGCGTCAGTGCTTTAGTACTTTATGTAATTCAGTGTCAGTGCTTTAGAACTTTATGTAATGCAGTGTCAGTGCTTTAGTACTTTATATAATTCAGTGTCAGTGCTTTAGTACTTTATGTAATGCAGCGTCAGTGCTTTAGAACTTTATGTAATTCAGTGTCAGTGCTTTAGTACTTTATGTAATGCAGCGTCAGTGCTTTAGTACTTTATGTAATTCAGTGTCAGTGCTTTAGAACTTTATGTAATGCAGAGTCAGTGCTTTAGAACTTTATGTAATTCAGCGTCAGTGCTTTAGTACTTTATGTAATTCAGTGTCAGTGCTTTAGAACTTTATGTAATGCAGCGTCAGTGCTTTAGAACTTTATGTAATGCAGCGTCAGTGCTTTAGAACTTTATGTAATGCCGCGTCAGTGCTTTAGTACTTTATGTAATTCAGTGTCAGTGCTTTAGAACTTTATGTAATGCGGCGTCAGTGCTTTAGAACTTTATGTAATTCAGCGTCAGTGCTTTAGAACTTTATGTAATGCAGCGTCAGTGGTTTAGTACTTTATGTAATTCAGCGTCAGTGCTTTAGAACTTTATGTAATGCAGCGTCAGTGCTTTAGTACTTTATGTAATTCAGTGTCAGTGCTTTAGTACTTTATGTAATGCAGCGTCAGTGCTTTAGAACTTTATGTAATTCAGTGTCAGTGCTTTAGAACTTTATGTAATTCAGTGTCAGTGCTTTAGAACTTTATGTAATGCAGCATCAGTGCTTTAGTACTTTATGTAATGCAGCGTCAGTGCTTTAGAACTTTATGTAATGCAGCGTCAGTGCTTTAGAACTTTATGTAATTCAGTGTCAGTGCTTTAGAACTTTATGTAATGCAGCGTCAGTGCTTTAGTACTTTATGTAATGCAGCGTCAGTGCTTTAGAACTTTATGTAATGCAGCGTCAGTGCTTTAGTACTTTATGTAATGCAGCGTCAGTGCTTTAATACTTTATGTAATGCGGTGTCAGTGCTTTAGTACTTTATGTAATTCAGTGTCAGTGCTTTAGAACTTTATGTAATGCAGAGTCAGTGCTTTAGAACTTTATGTAATTCAGCGTCAGTGCTTTAGTACTTTATGTAATTCAGTGTCAGTGCTTTAGAACTTTATGTAATGCAGCGTCAGTGCTTTAGAACTTTATGTAATGCAGCGTCAGTGCTTTAGAACTTTATGTAATGCAGCGTCAGTGCTTTAGTACTTTATGTAATTCAGTGTCAGTGCTTTAGAACTTTATGTAATGCAGAGTCAGTGCTTTAGAACTTTATGTAATTCAGCGTCAGTGCTTTAGAACTTTATGTAATGCAGCGTCAGTTTTTTAGTACTTTATGTAATTCAGTGTCAGTGCTTTAGAACTTTATGTAATGCAGCGTCAGTGCTTTAGTACTTTATGTAATTCAGTGTCAGTGCTTTAGTACTTTATGTAATGCAGCGTCAGTGCTTTAGAACTTTATGTAATTCAGTGTCAGTGCTTTAGAACTTTATGTAATTCAGTGTCAGTGCTTTAGAACTTTATGTAATGCAGCATCAGTGCTTTAGTACTTTATGTAATGCAGCGTCAGTGCTTTAGAACTTTATGTAATTCAGTGTCAGTGCTTTAGAACTTTATGTAATGCACCGTCAGTGCTTTAGTACTTTATGTAATGCAGCGTCAGTGCTTTAGAACTTTATGTAATGCAGCGTCAGTGCTTTAGTACTTTATGTAATACAGCGTCAGTGCTTTAATACTTTATGTAATGCGGCGTCAGTGCTTTAGTACTTTATGTAATTCGGCGTCAGTGCTTTAATACTTTATGTAATGCGGCGTCAGTGCTTTAGTACTTTATGTAATTCGGCGTCAGTGCTTTAGTACTTTATGTAATGCAGCGTCAGTGCTTTAGTACTTTATGTAATGCAGCCAGTGCTTTAGTACTTTATGTAATTCAGTGTCAGTGCTTTAGAACTTTATGTAATGCAGCGTCAGTGCTTTAGTACTTTATGTAATGCAGCGTCAGTGCTTTAGTACTTTATGTAATTCAGTGTCAGTGCTTTAGAACTTTATGTAATGCGGCGTCAGTGCTTTAGAACTTTATGTAATTCAGCGTCAGTGCTTTAGTACTTTATGTAATTCAGTGTCAGTGCTTTAGAACTTTATGTAATGCAGCGTCAGTGCTTTAGAACTTTATGTAATGCAGCGTCAGTGCTTTAGAACTTTATGTAATGCAGCGTCAGTGCTTTAGTACTTTATGTAATTCAGTGTCAGTGCTTTAGAACTTTATGTAATGCAGAGTCAGTGCTTTAGAACTTTATGTAATTCAGCGTCAGTGCTTTAGAACTTTATGTAATGCAGCGTCAGTGCTTTAGTACTTTATGTAATTCAGTGTCAGTGCTTTAGAACTTTATGTAATGCAGCGTCAGTGCTTTAGTACTTTATGTAATTCAGTGTCAGTGCTTTAGTACTTTATGTAATGCAGCGTCAGTCCTTTAGAACTTTATGTAATTCAGTGTCAGTGCTTTAGAACTTTATGTAATGCAGCATCAGTGCTTTAGAACTTTATGTAATTCAGTGTCAGTGCTTTAGAACTTTATGTAATGCCGCGTCAGTGCTTTAGTACTTTATGTAATTGAACGTCAGTGAGTGCTTTAGAACTTTATGTAATGCAGCGTCAGTGCTTTAGTACTTTATGTAATGCAGCGTCAGTGCTTTAGAACTTTATGTAATGCAGCGTCAGTGCTTTAATACTTTATGTAATGCAGCGTCAGTGCTTTAGTACTTTATGTAATTCGGCGTCAGTGCTTTAGTACTTTATGTAATGCGGCGTCAGTGCTTTAGTACTTTATGTAATGCGGCGTCAGTGCTTTAGTACTTTATGTAATGCAGCGTCAGTGCTTTAGTATTTTATGTAATGCAGCCAGTGCTTTAATACTTTATGTAATGCAGCGTCAGTGCTTTAGTACTTTATGTAATTCAGTGTCAGTGCTTTAGAACTTTATGTAGTGCAGCGTCAGTGCTTTAGTACTTTATGTAATGCAGCGTCAGTGCTTTAGAACTTTATGTAATGCAGCGTCAGTGCTTTAATACTTTATGTAATGCGGCGTCAGTGCTTTAGAACTTTATGTAATTCAGCGTCAGTGCTTTAGAACTTTATGTAATGCAGCGTCAGTGGTTTAGTACTTTATGTAATTCAGCGTCAGTGCTTTAGAACTTTATGTAATGCAGCGTCAGTGCTTTAGTACTTTATGTAATTCAGTGTCAGTGCTTTAGTACTTTATGTAATGCAGCGTCAGTGCTTTAGAACTTTATGTAATGCAGCGTCAGTGCTTTAGAACTTTATGTAATTCAGTGTCAGTGCTTTAGAACTTTATGTAATGCAGCGTCAGTGCTTTAGTACTTTATGTAATGCAGCGTCAGTGCTTTAGAACTTTATGTAATGCAGCGTCAGTGCTTTAGTACTTTATGTAATGCAGCGTCAGTGCTTTAATACTTTATGTAATGCGGTGTCAGTGCTTTAGTACTTTATGTAATTCAGTGTCAGTGCTTTAGAACTTTATGTAATGCAGAGTCAGTGCTTTAGAACTTTATGTAATTCAGCGTCAGTGCTTTAGTACTTTATGTAATTCAGTGTCAGTGCTTTAGAACTTTATGTAATGCAGCGTCAGTGCTTTAGAACTTTATGTAATGCAGCGTCAGTGCTTTAGAACTTTATGTAATGCAGCGTCAGTGCTTTAGTACTTTATGTAATTCAGTGTCAGTGCTTTAGAACTTTATGTAATGCAGAGTCAGTGCTTTAGAACTTTATGTAATTCAGCGTCAGTGCTTTAGAACTTTATGTAATGCAGCGTCAGTTTTTTAGTACTTTATGTAATTCAGTGTCAGTGCTTTAGAACTTTATGTAATGCAGCGTCAGTGCTTTAGTACTTTATGTAATTCAGTGTCAGTGCTTTAGTACTTTATGTAATGCAGCGTCAGTGCTTTAGAACTTTATGTAATTCAGTGTCAGTGCTTTAGAACTTTATGTAATGCAGCATCAGTGCTTTAGTACTTTATGTAATGCAGCGTCAGTGCTTTAGAACTTTATGTAATGCAGCGTCAGTGCTTTAGAACTTTATGTAATTCAGTGTCAGTGCTTTAGAACTTTATGTAATGCACCGTCAGTGCTTTAGTACTTTATGTAATGCAGCGTCAGTGCTTTAGAACTTTATGTAATGCAGCGTCAGTGCTTTAGTACTTTATGTAATACAGCGTCAGTGCTTTAATACTTTATGTAATGCGGCGTCAGTGCTTTAGTACTTTATGTAATTCGGCGTCAGTGCTTTAATACTTTATGTAATGCGGCGTCAGTGCTTTAGTACTTTATGTAATTCGGCGTCAGTGCTTTAGTACTTTATGTAATGCAGCGTCAGTGCTTTAGTACTTTATGTAATGCAGCCAGTGCTTTAGTACTTTATGTAATTCAGTGTCAGTGCTTTAGAACTTTATGTAATGCAGCGTCAGTGCTTTAGTACTTTATGTAATGCAGCGTCAGTGCTTTAGTACTTTATGTAATTCAGTGTCAGTGCTTTAGAACTTTATGTAATGCGGCGTCAGTGCTTTAGAACTTTATGTAATTCAGCGTCAGTGCTTTAGTACTTTATGTAATTCAGTGTCAGTGCTTTAGAACTTTATGTAATGCAGAGTCAGTGCTTTAGAACTTTATGTAATTCAGCGTCAGTGCTTTAGAACTTTATGTAATGCAGCGTCAGTGCTTTAGTACTTTATGTAATTCAGTGTCAGTGCTTTAGAACTTTATGTAATGCAGCGTCAGTGCTTTAGTACTTTATGTAATTCAGTGTCAGTGCTTTAGTACTTTATGTAATGCAGCGTCAGTCCTTTAGAACTTTATGTAATTCAGTGTCAGTGCTTTAGAACTTTATGTAATGCAGCATCAGTGCTTTAGAACTTTATGTAATTCAGTGTCAGTGCTTTAGAACTTTATGTAATGCAGAGTCAGTGCTTTAGAACTTTATGTAATTCAGCGTCAGTGCTTTAGAACTTTATGTAATGCAGCGTCAGTGCTTTAGTACTTTATGTAATTCAGTGTCAGTGCTTTAGAACTTTATGTAATGCAGCGTCAGTGCTTTAGTACTTTATGTAATTCAGTGTCAGTGCTTTAGTACTTTATGTAATGCAGCGTCAGTCCTTTAGAACTTTATGTAATTCAGTGTCAGTGCTTTAGAACTTTATGTAATGCAGCATCAGTGCTTTAGAACTTTATGTAATTCAGTGTCAGTGCTTTAGAACTTTATGTAATGCCGCGTCAGTGCTTTAGTACTTTATGTAATTGAACGTCAGTGAGTGCTTTAGAACTTTATGTAATGCAGCGTCAGTGGTTTAGTACTTTATGTAATTCAGCGTCAGTGCTTTAGAACTTTATGTAATGCAGCGTCAGTGCTTTAGTACTTTATGTAATTCAGTGTCAGTGCTTTAGTACTTTATGTAATGCAGCGTCAGTGCTTTAGAACTTTATGTAATTCAGTGTCAGTGCTTTAGAACTTTATGTAATTCAGTGTCAGTGCTTTAGAACTTTATGTAATGCAGCATCAGTGCTTTAGTACTTTATGTAATGCAGCGTCAGTGCTTTAGAACTTTATGTAATGCAGCGTCAGTGCTTTAGAACTTTATGTAATTCAGTGTCAGTGCTTTAGAACTTTATGTAATGCAGCGTCAGTGCTTTAGTACTTTATGTAATGCAGCGTCAGTGCTTTAGAACTTTATGTAATGCAGCGTCAGTGCTTTAGTACTTTATGTAATGCAGCGTCAGTGCTTTAATACTTTATGTAATGCGGTGTCAGTGCTTTAGTACTTTATGTAATTCAGTGTCAGTGCTTTAGAACTTTATGTAATGCAGAGTCAGTGCTTTAGAACTTTATGTAATTCAGCGTCAGTGCTTTAGTACTTTATGTAATTCAGTGTCAGTGCTTTAGAACTTTATGTAATGCAGCGTCAGTGCTTTAGAACTTTATGTAATGCAGCGTCAGTGCTTTAGAACTTTATGTAATGCAGCGTCAGTGCTTTAGTACTTTATGTAATTCAGTGTCAGTGCTTTAGAACTTTATGTAATGCAGAGTCAGTGCTTTAGAACTTTATGTAATTCAGCGTCAGTGCTTTAGAACTTTATGTAATGCAGCGTCAGTTTTTTAGTACTTTATGTAATTCAGTGTCAGTGCTTTAGAACTTTATGTAATGCAGCGTCAGTGCTTTAGTACTTTATGTAATTCAGTGTCAGTGCTTTAGTACTTTATGTAATGCAGCGTCAGTGCTTTAGAACTTTATGTAATTCAGTGTCAGTGCTTTAGAACTTTATGTAATTCAGTGTCAGTGCTTTAGAACTTTATGTAATGCAGCATCAGTGCTTTAGTACTTTATGTAATGCAGCGTCAGTGCTTTAGAACTTTATGTAATGCAGCGTCAGTGCTTTAGAACTTTATGTAATTCAGTGTCAGTGCTTTAGAACTTTATGTAATGCACCGTCAGTGCTTTAGTACTTTATGTAATGCAGCGTCAGTGCTTTAGAACTTTATGTAATGCAGCGTCAGTGCTTTAGTACTTTATGTAATACAGCGTCAGTGCTTTAATACTTTATGTAATGCGGCGTCAGTGCTTTAGTACTTTATGTAATTCGGCGTCAGTGCTTTAATACTTTATGTAATGCGGCGTCAGTGCTTTAGTACTTTATGTAATTCGGCGTCAGTGCTTTAGTACTTTATGTAATGCAGCGTCAGTGCTTTAGTACTTTATGTAATGCAGCCAGTGCTTTAGTACTTTATGTAATTCAGTGTCAGTGCTTTAGAACTTTATGTAATGCAGCGTCAGTGCTTTAGTACTTTATGTAATGCAGCGTCAGTGCTTTAGTACTTTATGTAATTCAGTGTCAGTGCTTTAGAACTTTATGTAATGCGGCGTCAGTGCTTTAGAACTTTATGTAATTCAGCGTCAGTGCTTTAGTACTTTATGTAATTCAGTGTCAGTGCTTTAGAACTTTATGTAATGCAGCGTCAGTGCTTTAGAACTTTATGTAATGCAGCGTCAGTGCTTTAGAACTTTATGTAATGCAGCGTCAGTGCTTTAGTACTTTATGTAATTCAGTGTCAGTGCTTTAGAACTTTATGTAATGCAGAGTCAGTGCTTTAGAACTTTATGTAATTCAGCGTCAGTGCTTTAGAACTTTATGTAATGCAGCGTCAGTGCTTTAGTACTTTATGTAATTCAGTGTCAGTGCTTTAGAACTTTATGTAATGCAGCGTCAGTGCTTTAGTACTTTATGTAATTCAGTGTCAGTGCTTTAGTACTTTATGTAATGCAGCGTCAGTCCTTTAGAACTTTATGTAATTCAGTGTCAGTGCTTTAGAACTTTATGTAATGCAGCATCAGTGCTTTAGAACTTTATGTAATTCAGTGTCAGTGCTTTAGAACTTTATGTAATGCCGCGTCAGTGCTTTAGTACTTTATGTAATTGAACGTCAGTGAGTGCTTTAGAACTTTATGTAATGCAGCGTCAGTGCTTTAGTACTTTATGTAATGCAGCGTCAGTGCTTTAGAACTTTATGTAATGCAGCGTCAGTGCTTTAATACTTTATGTAATGCAGCGTCAGTGCTTTAGTACTTTATGTAATTCGGCGTCAGTGCTTTAGTACTTTATGTAATGCGGCGTCAGTGCTTTAGTACTTTATGTAATGCGGCGTCAGTGCTTTAGTACTTTATGTAATGCAGCGTCAGTGCTTTAGTATTTTATGTAATGCAGCCAGTGCTTTAATACTTTATGTAATGCAGCGTCAGTGCTTTAGTACTTTATGTAATTCAGTGTCAGTGCTTTAGAACTTTATGTAGTGCAGCGTCAGTGCTTTAGTACTTTATGTAATGCAGCGTCAGTGCTTTAGAACTTTATGTAATGCAGCGTCAGTGCTTTAATACTTTATGTAATGCGGCGTCAGTGCTTTAGAACTTTATGTAATTCAGCGTCAGTGCTTTAGAACTTTATGTAATGCAGCGTCAGTGGTTTAGTACTTTATGTAATTCAGCGTCAGTGCTTTAGAACTTTATGTAATGCAGCGTCAGTGCTTTAGTACTTTATGTAATTCAGTGTCAGTGCTTTAGTACTTTATGTAATGCAGCGTCAGTGCTTTAGAACTTTATGTAATGCAGCGTCAGTGCTTTAGAACTTTATGTAATTCAGTGTCAGTGCTTTAGAACTTTATGTAATGCAGCGTCAGTGCTTTAGTACTTTATGTAATGCAGCGTCAGTGCTTTAGAACTTTATGTAATGCAGCGTCAGTGCTTTAGTACTTTATGTAATGCAGCGTCAGTGCTTTAATACTTTATGTAATGCGGTGTCAGTGCTTTAGTACTTTATGTAATTCAGTGTCAGTGCTTTAGAACTTTATGTAATGCAGAGTCAGTGCTTTAGAACTTTATGTAATTCAGCGTCAGTGCTTTAGTACTTTATGTAATTCAGTGTCAGTGCTTTAGAACTTTATGTAATGCAGCGTCAGTGCTTTAGAACTTTATGTAATGCAGCGTCAGTGCTTTAGAACTTTATGTAATGCAGCGTCAGTGCTTTAGTACTTTATGTAATTCAGTGTCAGTGCTTTAGAACTTTATGTAATGCAGAGTCAGTGCTTTAGAACTTTATGTAATTCAGCGTCAGTGCTTTAGAACTTTATGTAATGCAGCGTCAGTTTTTTAGTACTTTATGTAATTCAGTGTCAGTGCTTTAGAACTTTATGTAATGCAGCGTCAGTGCTTTAGTACTTTATGTAATTCAGTGTCAGTGCTTTAGTACTTTATGTAATGCAGCGTCAGTGCTTTAGAACTTTATGTAATTCAGTGTCAGTGCTTTAGAACTTTATGTAATGCAGCATCAGTGCTTTAGTACTTTATGTAATGCAGCGTCAGTGCTTTAGAACTTTATGTAATGCAGCGTCAGTGCTTTAGAACTTTATGTAATTCAGTGTCAGTGCTTTAGAACTTTATGTAATGCACCGTCAGTGCTTTAGTACTTTATGTAATGCAGCGTCAGTGCTTTAGAACTTTATGTAATGCAGCGTCAGTGCTTTAGTACTTTATGTAATACAGCGTCAGTGCTTTAATACTTTATGTAATGCGGCGTCAGTGCTTTAGTACTTTATGTAATTCGGCGTCAGTGCTTTAATACTTTATGTAATGCGGCGTCAGTGCTTTAGTACTTTATGTAATTCGGCGTCAGTGCTTTAGTACTTTATGTAATGCAGCGTCAGTGCTTTAGTACTTTATGTAATGCAGCCAGTGCTTTAGTACTTTATGTAATTCAGTGTCAGTGCTTTAGAACTTTATGTAATGCAGCGTCAGTGCTTTAGTACTTTATGTAATGCAGCGTCAGTGCTTTAGTACTTTATGTAATTCAGTGTCAGTGCTTTAGAACTTTATGTAATGCGGCGTCAGTGCTTTAGAACTTTATGTAATTCAGCGTCAGTGCTTTAGTACTTTATGTAATTCAGTGTCAGTGCTTTAGAACTTTATGTAATGCAGCGTCAGTGCTTTAGAACTTTATGTAATGCAGCATCAGTGCTTTAGAACTTTATGTAATGCAGCGTCAGTGCTTTAGTACTTTATGTAATTCAGTGTCAGTGCTTTAGAACTTTATGTAATGCAGAGTCAGTGCTTTAGAACTTTATGTAATTCAGCGTCAGTGCTTTAGAACTTTATGTAATGCAGCGTCAGTGCTTTAGTACTTTATGTAATTCAGTGTCAGTGCTTTAGAACTTTATGTAATGCAGCGTCAGTGCTTTAGTACTTTATGTAATTCAGTGTCAGTGCTTTAGTACTTTATGTAATGCAGCGTCAGTCCTTTAGAACTTTATGTAATTCAGTGTCAGTGCTTTAGAACTTTATGTAATGCAGCATCAGTGCTTTAGAACTTTATGTAATTCAGTGTCAGTGCTTTAGAACTTTATGTAATGCCGCGTCAGTGCTTTAGTACTTTATGTAATTGAACGTCAGTGAGTGCTTTAGAACTTTATGTAATGCAGCGTCAGTGCTTTAGTACTTTATGTAATGCAGCGTCAGTGCTTTAGAACTTTATGTAATGCAGCGTCAGTGCTTTAATACTTTATGTAATGCAGCATCAGTGCTTTAGTACTTTATGTAATTCGGCGTCAGTGCTTTAGTACTTTATGTAATGCGGCGTCAGTGCTTTAGTACTTTATGTAATGCGGCGTCAGTGCTTTAGTACTTTATGTAATGCAGCGTCAGTGCTTTAGTATTTTATGTAATGCAGCCAGTGCTTTAATACTTTATGTAATGCAGCGTCAGTGCTTTAGTACTTTATGTAATTCAGTGTCAGTGCTTTAGAACTTTATGTAGTGCAGCGTCAGTGCTTTAGTACTTTATGTAATGCAGCGTCAGTGCTTTAGAACTTTATGTAATGCAGCGTCAGTGCTTTAATACTTTATGTAATGCAGCGTCAGTGCTTTAGAACTTTATGTAATGCAGCGTCAGTGCTTTAGTACTTTATGTAATTCAGCGTCAGTGCTTTAGTACTTTATGTAATGCGGCGTCAGTGCTTTAATACTTTATGTAATGCGGCGTCAGTGCTTTAGTACTTTATGTAATTCAGCGTCAGTGCTTTAGTACTTTATGTAATGCGGCGTCAGTGCTTTAGTACTTTATGTAATGCGGCGTCAGTGCTTTAGTACTTTATGTAATGCAGCGTCAGTGCTTTAGTACTTTATGTAATGCAGCCAGTGCTTTAATACTTTATGTAATGCAGCGTCAGTGCTTTAGTACTTTATGTAATGCGGCGTCAGTGCTTTAGTACTTTATGTAATGCAGCGTCAGTGCTTTAGTACTTTATGTAATGCAGCCAGTGCTTTAATACTTTATGTAATGCAGCGTCAGTGCTTTAGTACTTTATGTAATGCAGCGTCAGTGCTGTAGTACTTCATGTAATGCAGCGTCAGTGCTTTAGTACTTTATGTAATGCAGCGTCAGTGCTGTAGTACTTTATGTAATGCAGCATCAGTGCTTTAGTACTTTATGTAATGCAGCGTCAGTGCTTTAGTACTTCATGTAATTCAGCGTCAGTGCTTTAGTACTTTATGTAATGCAGCGTCAGTGCTTTACTACTTCATGTAATGCAGCGTCAGTGCTTTAGTACTTCATGTAATGCAGCGTCAGTGCTTTAGTACTTTATGTAATGCAGCGTCAGTGCTTTAGAACTTTATGTAATGCAGCGTCAGTGCTTTAGTACTTTATGTAATGCAGCCAGTGCTTTAATACTTTATGTAATGCAGCGTCAGTACTGTAGTACTTCATGTAATTCAGCGTCAGTGCTTTAGTACTTTATGTAACGCAGCGTCAGTGCTTTAGTACTTCATGTAATTCAGCCTCAGTGCTTTAGTACTTTATGTAACGCAGCGTCAGTGCTTTAGGACTTCATGTAATTCAGTGTCAGTGCTTTAGAACTTTATGTAATGCAGCGTCAGTGCTTTAGTACTTCATGTAATTCAGCGTCAGTGCTGTAGTACTTTATGTAACGCAGCGTCAGTGCTTTAGTACTTCATGTAATTCAGCGTCAGTCCTTTAATACTTTATGTAATGCAGCGTCAGTGCTTTAGTACTTTACGTAATGCAGCGTCAGTGCTTTACTACTTCATGTAATGCAGCGTCAGTGCTTTAGTACTTTATGTAATGCAGCGTCAGTGCTTTAGTACTTTATGTAATGCAGCGTCAGTGCTTTAGAACTTTATGTAATGCAGCGTCAGTGCTTTAGTACTTTATGTAATGCAGTGTCAGTGCTTTAGTCATTTGTCATGCATTGCTTTAGTATCATTTTATCGTAGTGTATTTAATATTATTAACCAGATTTCCTCATTATAATAGATTTGCATTAACTGTTTTTCTTGCAGAATTTTTTGATAAACAAAAAGAGCCAAAACATATCTATGCATTATATACCTACAGTAATACACAAGTCAATTGAATTGCCTTACTAATATAGTACTACAGGTGTGTTTGTGTGTATGTGTGTGTGCTTCAAATGCTGCTTGATAATAGTATTGATATGCTTTCTTCTTATTTCACACATAGTCAAAAAATGCTATGTTTTCTCGTATATCTGTGAGGGTTTCTTGACAGATGCCTTATCACCTTTTGAAAGTTTAGACACTACAAAGGTTTTCTTTCAAAACCTACCTCGCTGCTTTTTTTTTTTTTTTTTTTTGCAAGCCCATGAGAAAGCTTTTTTTTCTGTCAGTGTTGTGTTATGTTGTAAGATTGGACAGCTAAGACACAGTAGAATAGAGTGAGTGATTTACTCTGTGGTCTCTGTATTTTAGAAATGGCAAACAAAGACTGCCTCCTTTAAATTAAATATTATTTGAAATTAGTTCTCATGCATTGCCAGGGCCATTTATATTGACAGTTCGGGAAGTTGTTAGGGAATTTTGAATTATTTATTTATTTGTTCATTCTTTCAATCTTAATGTCTCCTTTTTACCCCCTGCTCCCTCTTTTTTTTTGTTGGTGCTCTTTATGGAACAAGTGTGCCATCTACTGAGAAACAGGATGTTACAAGTCAGTGCACATCCACTCCACTTTGATTCCCCCCCAATCCTTCCCACATTCACACACACACACACACACACACACACAGAGATTTGTGTTGATAATGAGGTGCCTGCACAGGATGAGGACTCTGATCTCACATGGTATACCAGCTACACCAACTTCAAAGTCAAGACAAAAGCAGAGATACTATGCAGACACACATATTGTGAAATTGAGCACCCTTGCTGGTATGACTTGAGTGGCAGACTATGGTGTAGGTCATGTAATGGATCTCTGAACTAAGCTGCAGCAAAACACCCACAACCATTTATTTAGTCCCCAAAAAAAGGATTTCCTTTCCGACCACATTAACGTTCACTTTACCGAAAGAAATATGATATATAGCTCTCTCCCTCAATCCCAGTCCTCTTCCACAGGCCTATGGCAAGGGCTCCTCATTCCCCAGAGTCCGTTACAGTGGGCAGAAAGTGGAGTCAGAGCCTGGAGAATGGGGAAAGGAGGGATAGAAATGGATTCTTTTAATAAGGATGGGGAAGTTAAAGGATCACCACATGTATTATTCATAGACACTCATCCGCTGAGCTCGCAAAAAGTCCAATAGAAACTCTTGTTGTTTGACAGGTCTAGCTCTTTGACACATGGAACTGCTTGAATTTCTCTCATAGAGGAGAAAGGAGATGAAGGAAAAAGGAAAAGTTCGTGGCAATAGGAACCGAGAAACAAGAGCATGAGAGACAGAAAGAGAGGAAGTGGGAGTGAGGCTGTGATACATGGGGTGCAGGAGGAATAATGAAGGTATAAAAAAATAACAGACACTGTCTGTATCTATATTGTTCATTTTGACTCACTTCCTTTTTCTCCTCGCTTTTTCCTAGGACGTCAAACCCTTTCACACATTACGTCTTATGCCTTGTATCTTTATCCATCCATTTGACTACTGCCATTATAAAAAGTTTTTGGCACAAAATAAAATCATGGCTTGTCATGGTATGTCTCTTATAGTTGTACTTGTATTGTGGTCACTTTGTCATATCTCTAGTAAACAGCTAAAACTGACTGTAGCAGGTGGAGGCGTGGGTCTACATAATGGGGTAGGGGTTCAGGGATAAGTCAGGGGCGTAATGACTGATCTGGCACACCTGATCTGTATTTCCTGGTATGTATTTTTGTGTTTTTGTTCCTTTCTCCCTCTCGCTCTAGTAGTGCAGATATGATAGAGCAGAGCTGTGCAAGTGCAGAGAAAGCCTCTATTTTGTTTCCTTTTATTAATGTTTATTACAGTTCAGTGCTTACGCTGGGTCTGATGTGTTTTTCGAGTGGGTTGCTCCCAAGTTTGTTACGCTGACTTTGATGGAAATATTATTGGAGCTCCAGAAATATTTGGTAAGATTTTGTAAAATATTGTGTTATATATTTTACAAAATGATGTTACGATGTATAATGGTTACAGTACTTTTTACTCCATTAAATATTAAAGTTGCCTATGCTACACTAAATGTCCTTTCGTAAAACTATTTTTGTATTCGAATCCTAGAATATAGTAACATTGCATAATAAATAAATAAAGTTACATAGTTAGGGCATAGTTTTAGGAATAGTTTTTAATTGAACAACACAGTATACTTGGTCAGGGTAACTTGAGGAAAAACTACACAAGGGTTCCTTCTTCCATATTAAATATCAACCCAGTATCAAAGTATGTTTTTTAACCATGTGATAGTAATAGTACAGGTAATATAAGTGCCACAGTAAAACAATAGTAATATCATGGGCAAGAGCATAACAAGCATTACTTGACTAAAACTGTATCACAGTTAGATAAGTAATAAACAGAGTTACCATGTTTATAACCATATTTACCATAAAAGATAGTAAATAGTAAATTTTCGTGAGCGTAAGAGTCTTTAAAAAGACTGATGATACATGTTTATGCCCTGATTGACAGGAACATTCCAAACAAATGTCAGACATCCAGGACAGCCGTCATCTCTGTATAGGTAGTAGTGTGAAAAGTGTGTAAGACACTTACAGGGTCAGAGTTATGGAATGGAGTGGTTAAATGAATGTCTGAACCACTGCAAACTTTTTGATTACTTTTTCAGGGCTCTCCGCATTGCTAATAAGAAACTCCAGGCAGAAAGAGAAAAAAAAAGAATTTTACCACAAAAATCCTGTTGTATGTCAGTGGAAGAGATAGCTGGGTTTTTTTTTTTTTTTCAGATGTGTGCCAAGCAACAGTAAGAAAACAGAGTCAGTATGACTGCGACTTAATAATAAGCAGCAACTCCATTTTTTTTACCAACCAAGAATGCCACAGTACTTGGCTCACAAGACCAAAGCTCATAAATTCAGAGATCACCTGTTTGTGCGAGGTGAAAATCACCGCTATGAGCAGCAAATGTACGTCTTTCACATTGCACAGCCTTTCCCATTCAGTGAGTGCTTTATTTGTAAAGGCAGAAAAGCATAGTTTTCAGGTCTGTTCCATATCACAAGGGAATAAAAGTAGTAAATGCTACAGCTAAACTGTAGATGTTGGCACCACTGCTTTGTAATCATGTGACTAGAGACATGAGAAGTCTTTTTACAATGAAAATGCTGGAGTGTGGGGTTAGAATTGTCCATATTTCCAAATGAATAGATTACGATCCACAAATAAATGTAGAGAGATTCACAAAAATTAAACAAATTCACAAATAAATAGAATGAAATCCACAAATATCTGTTAGGAGTTTCATATTGGTTGGAGTGTAATGTGGGCATTATCCGATTGGCTTGAGTAGACGGTGGGTGGAGTCCACCTATTTGTGGATCTGTGTGCATGTCTTGACGCTAGAAATATTTCAAAATCCGCAAATGCATGCGGCAATCCACAAATTAATGCTAGGCAGGTGTTTGTGACATAAAAACATATTTGTAATTTTTTTTTGCAAATCTCATTTTATTTATTTGTGAATTTAATTCATTTTTGTGAATCACTCTACATTTATTTGTGGATTGTAATCTATTTTTTTGGAAATATGAAACAATTCTAACCTCATACTGGAGTTTTAAGCAGCATATGTGTGATGTGTGCTACCTATATATTATTAAATTATTAAAGTAGAGGATGTAATATAAGTGGACAGAGGACATGGATTTGGACTATACTGATAACTGGGACAATCTGTGGGAAAGACCTAACAGAGAGTGATATTACTGGCAAACTATGAGAAGACAATTAGCCAAAGGCGATGTGAAAATAGAGAGGTAAATAAAATGTATAGCAACACACCTGACCTAAACGGTTCACACTCAAATCTATAATAACCAACCAGAAGAGCTCATTACCTAACACAAGAAACTAATAAGAAACTAAATAAACACAACACAAGAAATAAACAGTTGAAAATGGTTTTTAACCCCACTCACCCTAATAAAGCAAAACAGAAATCTTAGGAAGGCCCTATTCAATGTTAGAGCACTAACAAAAGGAGCATTGTAAATGATCTTATTCATGAACAAAAACTAGATTTTATGATACTGACTGAAACCTGGCTATATTTCAGATGGAGCAGCTTCCTTGATTGAAACTGTTCCAGATTATTATGATTTTATCCGTTCTGTACAGGAGGGTAAGAAGGGGCATGGTTGACCTTTTATTTATTTCTAATATTTTAAATTGCAAAGCCATTTCATTTAAAGCGGTTTCTTCTTTTGAATATTTTACAGTTTTATTTGAAGGTCAAGAACCAGTGCTGATAATGGTTATTCATCATCTACCCAAATACTCACCCACTTTTTTATAAGAACTGTCTGAAATATTATCCATATGTATAATTAATCATGGCAGGATTCTTCTGACTGGTGAGTTCAATTTTCATGCTGACAAAGCCTCTGACAAAAAGGCCACTGAATCCATGCCAGCTTTGAAGCACATTTGATTTTATTCAGCACATAACTAGTCTGTCACATAATCATGGTCACACCCTAGATTTAGTCATCTCAGAGGGTTTAGCTATCAATGTAAATGAAATTTTGGATGTTGCCAACTCAGATCACTTTTGCATGTTTTTAGTATGTCCGCTTCTGTTGACATGAAAGACTGAGTAACAGTTTAGTGCTTTCACTAATGCTCTACGTTTTCATTATTCATTGTTTGTTAAATCCTAAAAGATTCTCACTGAGACTTCACCAGCAAAATGTAATAACTGTGAATTTTTAAACAAAAAAATCACAAATGTTCAGGCATATTTTGCAATTATCGAAAAACCTGGAGTGTTCTTTTATTCAATGGTAAAACACTATGAATAATTTTTTAAAAGATTAGAGGTAGATTTTTGAAGCTAAATTCAGCCACCTGTATTTTAGATCCTATTCCAACAACATTTTTAAAAGAAATACTTGACAGCCTTCGTGTATTAGACACTGTAAACTGTTACCTAGAAATAGCCACTTGCCAGACACACTGAAAATAGCAGTTATGAGACCCTTACTGAAAAAAAACCCTTTATTCTTCACTCTTTAGCAAATACAGACCAATCTGTAATCTTCTATTTCTGAGTAAAATACTTGAAAAAGTAGTCTTCTTAAAATGACAAGAAGAAGAAGAAGAAGAAGAAGAAGAAGTATATTCATGAAAAATTCCAGGTTGGCTTCAGATCGGCTCACAGCACTAAACAGCATTAGTGAAAGTAGTAAATGATCTGAGATTGAATGCTGATGCAGGTGATACTTTTGGATTTAACTGCTGTTTTTGAAAGTTTAGATTAAAGAATACTTTTTAAACAGCTTGAGAACATGTTTGGTCTTTCTGTGTTAAACTGGTTTTCTACCTATTTAACTGGAAGACAATATTTTTGTTAGTCTAGATCAGGGGTGTCCAATCTTATCCACAAAGGGCCAGTGTGGGTGCACGTTTTCTTTCCACTCAAGCAGGAGTCACACCTGATTCCACCTGTTTAATCAGTTGATCTTGGCTTTCAGTAGACTCAGGTGTGGCTTCTGCTTAGTTGGTATGAAAACCTGCACCCACACCGGCCCTTTGTGGATAAGATTGGACACCCCTGGTCTAGATGAACATGTTTCAAATAAGCATGATCTGTGTGGTGTACCACAGGGCCCTGTACTTGGCCCACTTTTATTTTCTTTGTATATGTAGCCATTGGGTCATGGGGTCAATTTCCATAGTTATGCTAATTATACATAGTTGTACATATCTGTAGCACCAGATTATGTAACTAACTGTCTGACCAACAGTGTTGACAGGATAAATAGCATTGTTTAAAACTAAATGAAGACAAGATAGAAATGCACTATTTGGCCAAAAGTATGTGGACACCTGACCATCACACTCATATGTGCTTTTTGACCATCTTAGTTCTAGTGAAGGGAAATTGCATTGCCACAGCATACAAAGACATCCTATACAAATGTGTGCTTCCAACTTTGTGGCAACAGTTTAGGGAAGAAAAACATCAGGTGTTGATTAACCTTTGGGCATATGGTGTAAGCCTGTCTGGTAGTGAAGCAAGGAGAATAAAAAAATACACTCACTGTGAACACTTTATTAGGAACACTATACTAAAACTTGGTAGGGCCTTCCTTTGCTCTCAAATCAGCCTCAATTCTTCATGTCAAGGATTCCATAAGATGGTGGAAACATTCCTTTGAGATTCTGGTCCATGATGACATTGTTGGATTCAGATCCAGTGACTGGGAAGGCCACTGAAGAACTCACTGTCATGTTTGTGAAACCAGTTTGAGACGACTTTTGATTTTGACATGGTGCATTATCATGCTGGAAGAAGCCATTAGAAGATGGGTAACTTGTAAGTTTTGCCAGTCTTCTACTGTCCAAGTTTTGGTGAGCCTGTGCCCACTGCAGCCTCAGCTTTCTGAAGTGGAACCTGACATGGTATTCTGCTGTTGTAGCCCATCCGCTTCAAGGTCTGACATGTTGTGCATTCTGAGATGCTTTTCTGCTCACCACAATTGTACAGAGTGGATATCTGAGTTACTGTAGCCTTTCTGTCAGCTTGAACCAGTCTGGTCATTCTCCATTGACCTCTCTCATCAACAAGGCGTTTCCGTCCACAGAACTGCAGCTCACTGGATGTTTTTTTCTTTATTGTACCATAAGTCTACAGACCATTGTGCTTGAAAATCCCAGGAGATCAGCATAGTAATACTCAAAGCAGCCCGTCTGACCCCAACAATCATGCCACAGTCAAAATCACTGAGATCACATTTTTTCCCCTTTCTGATGATTGATGTGAACATTACCCAAAGCTTCCGGCCCGTATCTGAATGAATTTATGCATTGTACTGCTGCCACACGATTGGCTGGTTAGATAATTGCATGAATGAGTAGGCGTACAGGTGTTCCTAATAAAGTGCTCATTGAATGTATAAAACAGACTTGGAAATCTGGCTCTACAGACAAAAACTGAAGTTACAAATCTTGGAGTAATTCTGGACTTTAATTTATCTTTTAAACTGCACATTATTAATGTTACTAAAACTTCATTCTGTCCTCGAAGGAATATAGCATGGATGAGACCCTGTCTCTGGTTACAAGATGCCAAGTTATTGATCCATGCTTTTGTTTTCTCTCTTGGCTACTGTAATGCATTACTAACATGACTAATGGAGACGTGAGAACATTTACACAAACTAGAATGCAAGATCATATTAGACCAGTTTTATTATCACCCCACTAGCTGCCTGTTTCCTTTAGTATTGACTGTAAAATTTTATTACTAGTTTTTAAATCTCTTAATGGTAAAACACTTTCATACATCTCTGACTGCCTGAGAATCTATGTTCCAAATCATGCCTTAAGATCATCTAGTGATAGCCTTCTCCATATTCCAAGTAAGGCAGCTAAAACGTGTAGTGAAACAACCCTTTTTTTAATGCTCCAAAGATCTAGAACACATTACCATTAAACATTTGTGAGCATTCTTCATGTGTGTTTTCATTCAAGCGTTCTCACCCTCAGTGGAAAGACACTGAAACTGTGACAACTTTCCATCCTCTCACCTTTTCTGCTTCTGAAGGCTCATCTAAAGGGTTTATGCAAGAGCTGAGCTTTAGCGCCCATCTTCCTGAGAGTGCATCAAAACGTGTGTTTATGAAATATGGAGGTAAGAAGGAAAAACGCTCTCATTATTCTCGTCAGCCGTGCAGCCTGTCAGGAGCTAGTCACCAGCTATTAACCTTAGTGCATGTCAGCAGAATCTCACTCTCTCTTACTGCTTCTGTTTTCGACATTCGCCTCTCAATTTTTCTTCCTCTTTGCAACACTATGCGCTCATCATCAGTGCTTCTGAATGTCATTCCTGTGGAACCACTCTATTTACTCCAACACTCCTGATTCAACCAGTAGTAGATTTGGTCATTCAGAGATGAGCTGAATCAGTTAACAAAATCTTAAAATTAAAATTGTATCTAAGAAATATCAATAATCCTAATCATCTGAAATCAATGATTATCAATAAGTAAGGTGCTAAATAATCAATTGCCATTGGTTTAATATTGCAAACTTCACATTTACCTACATGAGAAGTGTTCAGTTTGTGTGTACACTTCAGCAGAACATCACTGCCATCTACTGCTGAAGGCGGCACTGCTTTTAACAAATGCTTCTCTTCTGACTTCCCAAAAGGCATGTATAATCTCTCACCCATATAGCATCTGTTTCTTAAACATCTGGCTTTCATTAAGAATCATCATATGTGCATTTTAGTATGAAACTCATGACTCTTTAATATGCAAGATCATGTATTTTTTCCTAATTATTAGTGATCACATTAAAGACTGATTTTAGAAAATGTCTATATCCTGTCTCTAAAATTTATATTTCAACCAAAACAAGAGTTCCCACAATAAAAAAAAAAAAAGAAGAACAAGTGAAAGAAAAATAGTCTAATAGCTTAGCTCTTTATTGATGAGTGTTAAACCACATTTTTTATTAAGTCTTTGTACAGTATACAAATATTCACACAGCAAATTGGGGGTGGGGGGGATGACATTTATATCAATATCATTCATCGATATATGTGAGCACTGAAACTGGGAGTTCAATCTATTATCAGTCAACCAAAAATATTTGGTACAGAAACATTGGAATTCCAATTTATCATTCAATGGTCAACCGTATTGCCTAAATGCTAAGAAACTACAAACCTATGAAATTTCATTTAAATAACACTTAGGTCTTGCGTAAACATTGCTTTATTATTTAATTTCAGCAATATTTGCGCTCCTCGTGGAAGAGGAAAATTAAAGTCCATTACTTGTTCTGTTTATTTCAGTAAGAGCCATTATCCAATTAGCCTAAAGCCTGCTGCTGGGTGTATTTTGGAAACAGCACCATTTCCACGCATATTTAGTCCTGTGCTCAATCCCAAATGGGGAACCGATATAAGTGCACTCTTACGGTATGAAATAAAGGGGTTGTGTGTGCCACTTTACAGGACTATGAAATTTCTGTGTACGGTAAGTAATATAGGATTGCTTTCTTCTTCACTGTATTAACAGAATAAGACTGCGATAAATAGCAGTAGCACGTGTCCTAATTGCTAAAAACCAGCCAAAGCCCTAGTCATGGTCTGTCTAATGGCTGCCACAGACAGTACACACTACATTTTATTACTAAAGGCAGCACACTGTTTTGACACAGCCTAATGAGAGAATGCATTTTTGAAAATATCTGAAATCGTTTAATTTAATGTTACTCCATTTTAGTACGACTGAGTTTGACATTCATATGTTTACAGTGCAAATTTCCAATGTTTTATGAAAAGCTGATTGGGCAGATCATTCCCTATTCAATACGACCTGATGCTGCATTGCAGGCTGCGTATATTTTCTCTATTCACCAATGTTGATTGTGTTACAGTTGTCTGTAATTGCATTTTTAATAGTCAGGTCGGTTCTGTCCTGTCTTGTGGGATGCAAGTTGTAAACATTTGGGAACCTCTGAACTTTTCAGAACTCTGAATTAGTCATTGTACCAGAGGAGGTGGACCAATTTTTTTAAGTATTATAATAAATATAAGTAAGATAGGAAATTGCATTATGCAAGTACAGAAGACGCAGACTAAACAGCAGTGAAAGACTATCTTGGTGGTGTACTGATGCAATATCAATGATCTTCATTCAAATCTTTATTTCCAACCTTAATATGACAAACCTGGTAGAACTACTCAATGTTTCAGAAGGCGACTCTGCAGGAAGATCTCTATAGGGTTGCTGTTGCAATGGTGATGCAATGGAATACCAATCCTGGTCCTCTAGTATCTCTGCAGAGCACAATTTAGTGTTTTCCCTGCTCTCAACACACCTGATTCATCTTATAATCTGGAATATAAAAGCCTTATAAAAGCACTCTTGAAGTCTAAATGGGTGCATTAGAGCTCAGAAAACATTAAAATGTGAAGTGGCTGGGTACTGCAAGAACAAGATGGAGAAACATCGCTCCAAAGCTTTGACCTAACTGAAATGGAGTGGACTTACTCTGGATTTCCCTCTCTTCCTGTCTAAATGTGTAGATGGTTTTAGACTTTTTAATGATAGCAGTGTTTGTGTGTGCGCGCATGTAGAGTGTTGAAGCTTAAGGCAGTAGCTGAATGAACACATTCTCAAATTCAAAATTGATAAGAATTGTGCGGACGTGTGAGGATTTTGTTGGATCTCACACGAATGTTGTAAGAAAAGCTACAACCACAAATCCTGTACTTCATCGTAAGCGTAAACATTCATAGCTTGTCAAACAAAGTGGCTTATACAAATTTTTATTCATCTGAAATCATAAGAAATATTTCACTATGATCATACCTACTTAGCCCTGGTTTCCTCTTACACATAAAACAGTTTAACTAATGTAAGGGCATACACACCATAGACATTTCCCACATCGATGCCCATAGTCTGTTGCACTTTTATGTTAAATAGGTGTATTGTTTTACACATATTTATCATTTTTCGTTTTTCAGCACGATTGTACAATATCCTTCCTTAAGTGATGGCTTCAGGATGACTCAAATTCTCATACATGAGACACTTTATAAATAACAGTAAAATAAAAGCCTGTGACAATGTTTGTCAAAATAACATACGTTTAGGGCCAGGCTATGTATTACAGTGCGTTAGGATGAGGATTGTGATCACAGTGATGGTTAGGCCCTTGAAACAGAGCATTCAGTCCAAGGAATAGGCGTTATTAATGAGTTGTTAAAATTTGCATATGCATATATAAAATACAGAGTCCTTCCACACATTACAAATGCATGTTCGACAGTTTTTAAAAAAAATCTATCTGAACATCGTTGTCATGGGAAAAAAAAAAATAAAGAATGCACTGAAGAATAAATAAGCTAAGAAGCGTTCTAAATGCATCAAATCATTTTGACTCCATCAATTTATTACTTCTTTAGCGCGTCTCTCTTATGTATCTAAACTTACTGTTACTCTGCGAAAAAGCAGCCCTTTCCAAATCAGGAAAGCAGTAGTGCAACAACCTTTAGCAGGATTTTGGTAGCACTTTATCTGCACCAGTCATTATGCCCTTATAACATAGTCAATTTTACAACTTATAGGTTTTGTTATACAAGTCATAAGATTTGGTGAAAAATCAAAAAGACCATCATTTGTACTTGCTGAAATCTTACTTGTATAGCCTCTGCTCGTCATGCTCATGACTGTATTATTCAGGCATTATGACTGTCTGTCTGCTTAAGACTAAGTGCTACCTCTGTCTTACCTTTTTTTTTTCTTACCTTAAAGGTAATTAGTCAAGTACAGGGGCTCTGAGGCATCAGTAAACAGGAAATGACATAGAGCTGAAAGCCCACATTCAACCCTACATCTTCACAATTATGGGTTCTTTTTGGTTTTACCTCCAGAACACTAGAGCCAAACTGATCACTTCTATGATCAAAAACCAACCAACAAACAAAAACAAATTCAGTAATGTTTCATCATGTTTATCATTATTAATCCACAAACTAAGGAAACAGTTGACATTGTTGAGGTGGATAGGCAAAAGGCACCAGGATTAGACAGTGACAATGACAGATGCACATAGAGTGCTTTTCCTAAGTATTCACCCTCCCGAACTTTTCCACAGTTAGTAGTGTTACAACCTGGTATTCAAATGGGCTTAATTGGGATTATATGTCATGAATCCATACAAAATATCCCATAATATTGAAGTGGGCCCAAAAATCAATATAGTCTTCAAAATTATTTACAAATAAATAATGTAAAAGTTTGCGTAAGTATTCATCCTGTTGCTGTGAAATTAGTTATCTCAAACTTTGAGCATCCTGCAAAGCAGCATTAAGTCCATTATTTAAAAAATGGATACAATAGAGCACAACTGCGATTCTGCCTAAAGAAAGTCATCCACCAAATGTCAGCAAGTGGTTAAGAAGGGCAATAGTCAAAGAATCACCCAAGAGGCCAAGGGTAACTCTGATAGCGTTGGCGAGATCAACAGCCCAGATGGGGGAAGCAGTCAGAGCTGTTTTGGTGGCACACTGGGGACCTACACACTATTAGGCAGGTGGTTTTAATGTAATGGCTGATCGGTGTAATCCTAATTACGTCCATGTCAGTTCCAAGTTGTAACACTACAAAATGTGGAAAAGACAGGCAAATATTTATGCAATGCCCTGTATATTATATACAGCATTTTCAATTATATCATTAGCATTTCGAAATTTGACTAAATTTGTAATGTAGGACTTTTTATTGGTTTATTACTTACACAAACAAGCTTCTCAAAGGAACAGCTGTCCACTCACATGGCCTATAATGTAAGTTACAGTAGAGATGACATTTTTTGATAAGGTATGTTATTCTTTGAATAACTTGGATTTGTATTACATCTTATGTTAGTATAATATTTGTTTGGTGCTTTATGATAATCCACCTCTCACAGTCAACCCTAAAACCACAATGTAGAAAGAAGTGAACAATTTTAAAATGACAAAAATGACCCTTGATTTTTGACCATTTGTGATGTTTGAATGACAACATGCCAGTCCAAGTGGACTATAAACGCTTCCAACCCAGGATAGCACCTAGACGGAGCTACATTCTGTTTTAATAAAAATAAAATATAAAAAAGAAAGAAAAATAGAACTAAACATTTTGGCATCTGGTTGACAGTCCATTACATTTTTCATTTGTTTTAAGGCTTTTTCATGTCTTCGTCTAATTTTCCTCTCTTTTCCTTCATTGCTTTTTGCTCTTCTTGAA
Source organism: Pangasianodon hypophthalmus (assembly GCF_027358585.1). Classification (NCBI taxonomy): domain Eukaryota; kingdom Metazoa; phylum Chordata; class Actinopteri; order Siluriformes; family Pangasiidae; genus Pangasianodon; species Pangasianodon hypophthalmus. Next base: position 16,506,933 of record NC_069713.1, read on the forward strand.
TAAGCTCTTGATTTTTGAGCGCTTTTTCTCAGGGTTGTCGCAGGAGTCTGGGGGACTGGAGGAAGACAGGAGCTGTTTGGCCTCTTTGCTTGTCTTTCCATCCATGTCTAGAGAGCTTAGGGAAGTGTAACGTCCCTCTGGGGGCGTCCCGCCAGCAGACAACTGGCCCAAGCTGTATGACTTCTCCAGCATGCCGTTATAAGCTGCCACCTTAGTGGCAGGGTGAAAGGTCAAACTCTGTGATTCTGGGATAGCAGAACGGGTGAGGTCAGGTGAGCCCTTGTGGATTGAGGTGGGGTCAGCGGTCGATGAAGCTGGAGGTGGTGACGAGATGGTGGCTTCCAAGGCAGTGGCTTGTGCTTCCTGAGCCAACAAGAGGAGCTCATCGCGGGAGATCTTGCGCTGCGGCGTTTCTGCTCCTTGAGTGCAGGAGCTGGAAAACTGCTTCCTTCCCAGGGAGGAACTTAGAGAGTCTGAATCTGAACATGTGTCCTGAGAGTCTCTGTAGGCCAGACAAAATAAACCATACCCAGGTTTCAAGTCAGTAAATTTTACATATGGTTCCCTCGTCTGTTCCTTGTACAGTCCCCTCCAAAAGTATTGGAACGGCAAGGCCAATTCTTTTATTTTTGCAATACACTGAAGACATTTGGGTTTGAGATCAAAAGATGAACATAAGACGACAGATCATAATTTCAGCTTTTATTTCCTGATATTTCAATTCAATTCAGTTTTATTTGTATAGCACTTTTAACAATGGACATTGTCACAAATCAGCTTTACAGAAATATATTAATTCAGGATGTAAATTTACATCTAGATGTGTTAAACAACTTAAAACATGGCACCTTTGGTGGCAGACCAAAGTTGGTGGCAGACTGGAACAGTCTTAAAGTAAATAACACTTAATATTTGGTTGCATATCCCTTGCTTGCTATAACTAACCACTGACCCACTGGCTTGTACCTCAGCTTCTTTCAGGTATTGTTTGTTTTGGGGGTTTCTCCCTTCAGTCTCCTCTTCAGCAGGTGAAATGCTGCTCAATTTTGTTAAGGTCTGGTGATTGACTTGGCCAGTTTAAAACCTTCCACTTTTTTCCCCTGATGAAGTTCTTTTTTGTGTTGGCAGTGTGTTTTGGGTCATTGTCTTGCTGCATGATGAAGTTCCTCCCAATTAGATTGGATGCATTTCTCTGTAAATTGGCAAACAGAATGTTTCTGTAAACTTCTGAATTCATTCTGCTGCTACCATCATGAGTTATAATCATCAGTAAAGATCAGTGAGCCCGTTCCAGAAGCAGCCATGCAAGCCCAAGCCACGACACTACCTCCAATGTGCTTGACTGTGCTCATAAGCAGATCCCTACATTCTCCGCATTTTGGCCTTTCCATCACTTTGATAGAGGTTAATCTTGCCTCCAGAACTTTGTGGCTCATCTCTGTATTTCTTTCTCTGTATTTCTTTGTGGTATGGCCTCTATAATTCTGCTCTCAAAGTCTTCTTCAAATGGTGGATTGTGATACCTTCACCCCCGCCCTGTAGAAGTTGCGTATGATGTCACTGACTGTTACTGTTCTTTTCCTTGGCCAACCTTTTCAATGTCTGGTTGTTAGTACACCAGTGGTTTGTTTCTTTTTCAGGGCATTCTAAATTGTTGCATTGGCTATGCCCAATGGTTTTACAGTGGCTCTGATCAATTTTCCCCTTTTCTCAGCTTCAAAATTGCTTGCTTTTCTTCCATAGACAGCTCTCTGGTCTTCATGTTGGTTTATCCTTATTAACAATAAATGCAGTCTTCACAGGTGAAACCCAGGGCTCAAACCAAGAGTAGAGATTCAAAGTTATTAACTGTTAATACAATCAATCTAACAGGGAACACCTAGGCAACAAGAAACACCTGTCAGTCCAATATTTTTGATCACTTGAAACATGAATGGGATCAAACAAAAGCTGCCATGTTCTAAGTTGTTTAACACATCTAGATGTAAATGTCAGGAAACGAAAGCTGAAATTCTGATCTACTGTCTCATATTCATCTTTTGATCTCAAACCCAAATGCCTTCAGTATATAGCTAAAACAAAAGAATTGGCCTTGCCGTTCCAATACTTTTGAAGGAGACTGTGCGTGTATGCATATATATTTCCTATTCGTTTTAAGAACGGATCTGTAACTGTAAAACTTATGAAAGACTTATGAATTTTAATCTGACATGACAAACTAAAAACAAAAGAAAGGGGCAAGGCTATACCTTTTTGTGTCAATGCTGAAAAAAATGTGTTCGTCATCTGGCTCTGGTCTGTAGACGCCTGGTGCTGAGGCCATAGACAGCAGGTCAGGATCGGGCGAGACAAGAGAAGCTTGATGGGAAAGGAGACTCCGCCGAGAGCGACACAAACTGCTGTTACGCAGCAGAGGAGGACGAGCCAGTGGAGCTACAGACGAGGTAGAAGACAAAGGCATATATATATTTTTATCTTATAAAAAATTACACACACATAAACACACACAATATGATAGATAGATAGATAGATAGATAGATAGATAGATAGATAGATAGATAGATAAGATGCCTAACTAAAGGAAGATTACAAAATACCTTTATGTAGATTCAGAAAATTAGGAAAACATTTTGTATTTTTCCTTTAGTTATATTGTTTTTTATTAATTACTTGTATTTTCACTGTGCTTTTTTAATTAATTAAATGTTTTCACTTTTTCTTTTAATCCTTGTATTACAATTTTTATATTTCAAATGAATTTTCCAAAAGCAGTAAGGACTGTCAGAAGTTCTCACAGTTAAACTGTGGGACGATGGGGGGCGTGTCCTCGTCCACGTCGTCCACTCCCCCTGCAATGGGGTACGGGGGCAGTGAGACACGTGGCATCACCACCCAGCTGTGCTCGGAGTAGAGTGATGCACTCAAGCTTGGCAGACCTGAGTTCTGCACCACAGGGAACCCACACAATCTTTCAATCTGCTGCCAGCGATGAAGACGCTCACGCAGACATGCTGTCACCTCAGACAGGGCTTTCCTATACCACACACAGCCAAACACAACACACAGAGATCAGAGATACACACACAGCCAAACACAATACACAGAGATCAGAGACACACAAACAAACAGCCAAACACAATACAGAGAGATCAGAGAGAGACACACACACCCAGCCAAATGCAACACACAGAGATCAGAGATACACAAACAAACAGCCAAACACAATACAGAGAGATCAGAGACACACACACAGCCAAACACAATACACAGAGATCAGAGAGACACACAGCCAAACACAATACACAGAGATCAGAGAGACACACACACAGCCAAACAATACAGAGAGATCAGAGAGACACACACACAGCCAAACAATACAGAGAGATCAGAGAGACACACACACAGCCAAACAATACAGAGAGATCAGAGAGACACACACACAGCCAAACAATACAGAGAGATCAGAGACACACACACACACACACACACACACAGCCAAACAATACAGAGAGATCAGAGACACACACACAGCCAAACACAATACAGATATATAGAGAGACACAGTGTAGGTTAATTGTGTGTGTATGTACACCTACTTGGCTTCAAGTATTTTGTGGTCAACCTCATCCAGTGACGAACTGTGAGCTACATGCAGAGTACCAAACACAGAACCTCTCTTCTTTTTTATCTTCTCTGCCTGAAATAAAAAAAATACACACACACACACACATGACTTCTGTGTCTGCATTAAACTCTCCAATTATATCAAACTCAAATTTCATACACTATTCAAAACATTATCAAATAAGAGTAATAAAAGTGTATTAATAGTAAATATAATCCATTAAGAATACTAATATGTGGAAAATAGACAATAATGAATAACAAAAAAGAAGTTTTTTTAATACAGAAATTGCTAAAGTATTCATTTTCAGAGTCTGAGGCTCACAGCAGTGTGTGCTAATTGCTTTGTCTAATTGCTTAGTGACTCATTCCAAATGTAAATGACAAAAGGCAAAAACAAACTATCTAATTAAAAAGTAATTTACCCACATCATTAAATAGCCAAATTAGTATGTGGAAAAAAATCTGCTTCATTTGGTTGGTGTTGGTGCATGTGTTGGATCTATATATTTCTAGACAAATAATGAAATGGGCTGAAATAAAAAAAATTTTTAAAAACAGTGTTCAATGCATTAATTAACAATGTGATTGGATTTGACCCGGTTAGGTACCTATGAGAGCGCTCTATGAACCTTAGAAATATTTTCTTGGTACTATTTAAAAACATGAAAGAATACATTAATTACAGAAAAATAATTAAAGTGCATATTTGTGGTTTGGTGTGCTAGGTGTTTTTTATTAAATGCTTGAAATCTTGGACTTTAAGCCCAAAAGCTAGACATCAGTTGTAAGTGTTTACATTTCTGAGTAATGTTCATAAAACACTGTTATAATACACATTATAATTTATCTTTATAATTACAAAGATTATTGTGCTTTTGTAAAACTCTCATTAAAAAAAACTGTTGAAAAGAAATTAAAAGGCCTTTGAAAAGTAAACTTCTATGAGATTTTGCTGCAATACTATCATGTGATATGTCATCATATCACACAAACATACACACTCACCTCTTCCTTGGCAACAGTGAGCTGGAGCTCAGCATTCTGTTTTTTGATGTTGTAGTATTGGACCTCCACCTCGTGTGTGAGCTGCAGCCACATCTGTAAGGCTTCGGGAACTGACCGCTCTGACTGTAACTCCTTCTCTGCTCGCTTTAATGCCACACGCACCTACATACACACACATATGCATGAGCACAATTACAGCCTCATACAAAAGCACATCAGTGTCCTAGCTAATATTCCACAAACCCTCAATCTTAAACTACAAGCTTTGTCTCAATCTGGCCAGAGGGTTAAAGCTCATATGGAACACTCACAGAGAACAGGAATACAGTCTGAAACACCTCTACATTAACACTAACGGCCAAGCCTAAAAGTGGCCAATTCTAAATCTTTCACTGTTACTTGTGATCAAATGACACCATCTGTCTTGCATCAGAAAACATTTCCCTCATCTGTTACAGATACTTAACACAAATACTCAATATAAGAGATTTAAAAAATAGAAATTAAAAAAAAAAAATCAAATTTTTACTGCTAAAATGATTAATATATAGAACAAATCTATCTGAATAGCAATACAATAAAATACTTTAACACAAGCTACTGGATGGCTCTTCTCTCTCTCTCTATCTATTTATCTGTTTATCTATATATACAGTCATGTGGAAAAAAATTAGGACACCCCATTAAATATTCAGTTCTTTACTAAGAAATGTCAACATGTCAATTTCTGATCTTGTTTTAATTTGTACCTGTAGATGAAACTGATGTAATTGCATGTAAACAACAAAAAAAATCACTTTGTTTTCACTTATTAAACAAAAGAAATCAACAGGATCTCAATAGGATTTAGATCTGGGCTTTGACTTGGCCATTCCAGAACTCTCCATTTTTTTACTTTACAGCCAGTCCTTGGTGGATTTACTGGTATGTTTTGGATCACTGTCATGTTGCAAGGTCCAGTTCCGCTTCAGCTTCAAATTTTTGACAGATGGTCTCACATGTTCCTCAAGCACCTTCTGATACAATGTTGAATTCATAGTGGATTCTATGATGGTGAGCTGCAGCAAAGCATCCCCAAACCATAACACTTCCACCTCCATGTTTCACAGTGGGTATGAGGTTCTTTTGCTGAAATGCTGGATTTGGTTTACACCAAACATGCCCTCTGTTATGGTGTCCAAATAATTCAGTTTTAGACTCATCTGTCCAAAGCACATTATTCCAGAAGTCTTGGCCTTTGTCTATGTGTTCTTTGGCAAACTTCAGTCTTGCCCTCATGTTTTTGTTAGACAGCAAAGGTTTCCTCCTTGCACACCTCCCATGATAATTAAAGTTGTGCAGTCTCTTTCTGATTGTAGATTCATGCACTTTGACTTCAAGTGTAGCAAGAGCTTGCTGTAGGTCCCGTGATGATATTTTAGGGTTTTTTAAGCATCTTGTGGTATGCTCTTGGGGTGAATTTGCTTGGATGGCCTGACCTGGCCATGTTGGCAGTTGTTTTAAATGTTCTCCACTTGTAAATGATTTTACAGACAGTGGAATGGCTGATTACAAATTCTTTTGAGATCTTTTTATATCTCTTACCAGACTCATAAGCATCAACAATCTTCTTTCTGAAGGCCTCAGAGAGCTCTTTGGATCTCACCATGGTGATACCTCTCACTTCATCAATTAAGAGCAAACCAAACTAAATGTCTGAGGTTTAAATAAGGCAAGACTCCTTCAAAATGCTCTGTAACGATGATCTAATCATTTGCACCTGATGTGATACACCTGTAGGTAATTTTAGCCATTTTAAATACAAATAAATGTGGGGGTGTCCTTACTTTTAACTCACAAGAAATTGGATTTTTTTTTTTAATTACATTTTAAAATCATTTTTTAATCATTTTAAAAAGACTTTTCTTTGATTTTATTTGTTTAGTTATATTACTTGACTCTCCCAATATTGTTAAAATGAAGATCAAATGTCCATATTTTTAACTCTGTTAAAAAAAAAAACACAGGCTTTCATGGGGTGTCCTAATTCTATCACATGACTGTATGTGTATGTATGTATATATATATATATATATATATATATATATATATAAATATATATATATATATATATATACACATACATACATACATACATACATATATATGGTACCGTGCAGAAGTCTTAGGCGCATGCAAAGAATACTATAAACTGTTTACTGCACTATAAAGAGCAGGAAACAGTAATAAATGCAACAAAGTCAATATTTGGTGTGACGACCCTTTGCTTAAAAAAAGTTGTAGGGTCAGGTACAGTTTGTGCAGTTTTATAAGGAAATGAGCTGTAAGTGTTACTGAGCATCTTGCAGAAGCAGCCACAGTTCTTCTGGAGACTTTGCCTGTCACACTTGCTTCTTATTTTTGCAGCAAAACCCAGCAGCCTTCATTATGTTTTTTTGTAACATTTAATTTTGTTCTGGAAAACTACTGTTTGGAAATCTAAAATGTTTTTGTACTGACTCAGTAATGTAGAAGTCATAAAATAAAAATGTATAACAAAGTTTGTACAAAAAAAAAATATATATATATATGCATATATACACAAACACACACACACACACACAGACACACACAGACACACACACACACAGAGACACACACACAAGGCCCATTTATACCACTGGCGCACAAGAGGCAGTATTTATATTTAATCTTCTGACTGGCTCACAGACATTATGGTAGACAGAAATCTGTTTTCTGATTCAGCTGAATTGAATGCCAAGGAAAAGAAAGAGCTGCTGGATGTAAGATTGTGGAATTTCACCCTCTCTGGTCGAAAAATGGTAATGCATGTTGTATGCATGACAAAACTGCAGAATTGTAGGGTTGTTCTTTTTTTTTTTTTTTTTTTTAAGAAAAAAAAAGCTTTTTTAGATAGATGTTATTCTTATTCTCCGACCTACTAAACTAGCTGGAGGTTATTTTTTCATAGAGACTAAAAAGCACTTTTGGAAGCTGCTCTGCAAAAGGACGTCTGCTAAAAGCTGTAAATATAAAAGTAAATGTTTTGCTGAACCGTTTCGTGTCAAGCCAGTACCAAGAGAATTCAAGGCTGCATCCCAAACTGTATAATGCACACTTAGCAGTATGCTTAAACGGTGTACTGAGAAATTATTTAACACAGTAGTATGCAGTTTGTAATGCAGCTCTAGTGTCTAGTGTGATTCTGAAGAGCTTATTATTTGTGTCCACTCTTTTTCTGCATCAAAAAAATGGAATTTCCACCTGTTTTGGGGGCGCCCATGTTCAGCATTGAATTTATTTGTGATGTTAATGGCTTATATTAAAGTAGACACTCAGGGCTTTAAGAATTTGCAGTGTTTCATAAGTGTTTCCTTTTTTTACCTAGCTTAGTAGGTTCAAATGTTTACAATTTTATTGTGGCAGTTGTACACAGTGTTTTACTATCAAAAACGCTTTAGTTGTGCTGTCCATTTTATCTCTGTACCAGTGTTATTGTGGAGAGGTGGGAATTGTTCGCCCTTTCCCATTGCCCTGCTCACAAGCAGCTAAACACAGAGTCACGATACTTTACACACAGAAACCCAACAGTGCCGTGACTAATCTTATATCAGACTTGCGGTGATAAAATAATTCATTTGTTTATACTTTGAAAATGTTTATTGAAAATGTCAGATTTCGTAATGGAATGCCAGTGCACTGCGAGTAAGGGTTACTAGAGCAGACGCAATATGACAATAAATACTTTATTGTGCACATAAATGTGTCACATTTACTGCCAGATGAAAGAATAAAACCTCTCAGAGTAGTTATGGGGTTAAATGTTGAAACGTAGAATATATGTCAAATGTTGGACAGATACTGAAAGTGACTGTAGGGAAAACTTTAGTATGCAAGTCCTCAGCTCTCACTCCTACCTGCACCAGTTCCTCCTCGGCGTATTTGAGTCGGCTGAGTTCGCACTCGGCTCCCTCGCGGAGCTCTCGCAGTCGGTGAGCTTCCCTCTTTGCACCATTGATCTCATCTCGCATCTTCTGCTCCAGGTTCTGCTTCTCCACTGCCACCGTGCGATTCTCCTCTTGTGCCTTCTCCAGTCTGCAACAGCCACACACACATCAGAGCTAAAAGCGACTACAGAGCATCATACTTAATATGCCAATTTCTGTGCATTTTGTAAGGCATTTCTTCTTGCATTTTAAAGCCACACCACCTTCTCTTTAGATTACACTAGGTCATGTTCAAGTTCAGTCTAGAAATTAGAAACTTTCTTAAGTCATGAAAAACTCATCAAATTTTACCCAAAATTATACTAAGATTACTAAGATTATATAACACCACAAACACAAGTGGAACAAAGTTAGGTGTAATTTATCAACAAAATAACACCAAATAAAATGGATTTCCTTAGTTGTTAAATAGTGTTTGATAGATAGATGGATAGATAGATAGATAGACAGACAGACAGATAGCTTTTCAGACCTGACTGCATAGGATTTCTCTGAATACCTGCTCTGCAGCTCCATCAGGCTCTGTTCAGCGCTCTGCAGGCTCTCCAGGTCCTTCATCATGCGCGAGATGTGGATTTTGGAGGACTTGTTCTGCACATAGGCGAACCAGCAGCCTCCTACCCCGATGATGATGGACACCATGAGGACAAAGTCTTTCAACCAGTTATGCTGTGGCCCTGAAGGAGGGATGAGTGCAAACAAATAGCGTTTGTGTGTCTTGTCATTAGGGGGGTTACGGATTGAAATGTTTGCAGTATGATAACCTGGGCTACTAATATCACGGTATCACCATATTAATCCACCACTTAAACACACACAAACCAGTGGTGAAAATTAAAGGAAAATTTTATTACGAAATGTCTGCATGAAAGACTCTTTGCACATCCTTGTATATATAACAACAACAAAAAAAAAAACAGAAGGAAACAAAAAGGTTAGGAAAGTTTTGGTAAGTCACAGCCAGGCACAAAGGTACTTGATTGGGTATGAAAAAAAAAAAACAGGTAGGTAGACTGGAATAAATGAAAATGTATTTTATTCAGTATTTTGGTTGAGTTAACTGCCCAACTACTACTAGTTAGTCATACTCCATGACTAACTAAGACTCTGTAACAACTGTACTTATCACACAGGTTTACTTAATGAATTGTCTAATGTGGCACTCACACACTCATAACTAGCCACTTACGTAATGGTGGTCCAAACAGCACAGCATCCAGCGCCTTCAAATTTAATTTCTGTTTATGTCGTTGATCTAATATCTTTAGTTGTGATGACATAAACGAAGGTTCGTTAGCCGCTATTCTGCAGATAAAAGAGAGAGATAGTGAGAGAAAGATAGAGAGATAGTAGAGATACAGAGTGCAGTATGTAAAACTAATACACTTCTGTGGAATTGAATTATTTCTCAAACAATATTCTATTCTCTAATAGAACTCAAAAAGCTGTTTTTGATTAGTTTGACTTAAAATACTCAATCAGTGTTATTCATTAAGAGACATCAGTTAGTGTGTTAGGTGCATACGTGTCACCAGGACAAAATACTCATATATTCAGTCTGTTCTGGTAATGGACTCAGCTATTCGAACCATACAGTAAGACACCTTAAAATAAATTCACAGTCATTATAACAGGAACATATGAGTAAGAGAGGGTGAATATCTACGTGCCTATTTAAATAGAACGTACAAAATGGCTGAAAGACCATATGTGCACAGCCTACAGCACAGCAGAGAGAGAGGGGATCTGGAGTTGTGACATCATTTCATGAGTCAGCAAGTGCTGCTAGAGGGATGAAACCCAATCTTTAAATCCTGCTTCACCTCCATTCCTCAATCCCCCTTTCCCTGCACCCGCACACAGCTACCAGAAGGGGGCAGTGCCACACTAATATCACCAACATTCCTCCTATCATCACTGTTTCAGTTGTTGGTGACTTTTATTGGAATACAAATTATGATTGGGATGCTTAAAATATATTTTCCCTAGTTCATTCGGAAGCTATGCTCAAGAGACATGTGACTGTGTGTGTGACTGTGTGTGTGTGTGTGTGTGTGTGTGTGTTTACCGAGGTAGCGTATTGCCATTAACTCTGAACTCTCTGAAGTTTGTTTCGTACTGTGGAAGCTCTACCGATTCTTTCAGCCACTGGACTGCATCGTCCATCGTCCAGTTATGAACTGAGAGAAACATAGACAGGGAATTAGTCTGAAACATTCAAATCTGTTCTAATATTTTCAAATTATTGTGTGTGTGTCTAGATTAATATATTTTCATACAACAGGAACCTCACTCATGCATAGCAATATGCTTTAATGTGGACCTCCATGCCTAAAGTAATGACTGTGCTTAAAGCAAATGATTAAAGCAACGATTAGATTTTTGCATATACAGTATATAGTCCAATCCAAGTCTGGAATGCAGTAATCAAATTCAAAAAGCACTATATATAAAACTGCATAGCACAACTCACTTAGGTCTTTCTATTTGCAATATTTCAATTACCTGCACACTAGGGCTGGAAGAAGATGAATATAATACTAAAAAAAATCCTATAACCTATAATTTATAATAAATACTGCAAATACACTGTATTTAATTATTTACATAGAGAAACTGATAGATAATTTTGTAACACTTTATTTAGATAGTCCACTTTAGACACTCTATAAACAGTCAATAAATGATCTATAGACTGTTAACAAATAGCCTAGCAACTAATACTAAATAATGTCAACTGTTTATAGTTGTGTAAGTTTAACAGAAAATCTATAAACTCTGACTATCAGTGTGTCCCTTTTTTGTCACTTTATTTGAATGGCCCAAGTTTGTAGACTATAAATAGTTCCCTAGTCCTATCACAGTTTCAAATCCAAACATAATGTGATGTTGAGAATCAGCTGATAAACTGCACAATGACAGTCTATAGATCACTGCCCAAATAAACTGTTACTAACTGTTTATCTTATCTTACTTCCTTTGATTTCTTATTTGTGGTTTGTTGGCTCACATGGTTAAAGCTACGCTGTGTATGATTTTTTTGTTGTTGTTAAAAATTACACAACAAATAAACCATGATTATTGTGTCAGGGGTTTATTAAGCCCTGACGGTCCTGTAAAAACAATTCACAGTCAGTACTGTGTCAAGGGTTTCTGAATGAAACTTGCGGGAGACTTGTACACATACATCATCCACCTGTTCAGGTACATCAAACACTGTCATGAAAGAAGTCCGACTCCACTGTGACAGCCAATCAGGGGAGGAAAAAAAAGGAACAAAAGGAGGAAATGATAGATGATAGTCTGCTAATTCTTGTTGTGGAGTTTTAATTATAACCCAGTTGAAGGTGTTTAGCTAGAGAACTAGTGACTAACAGGAGGTGTTGTTGATTTGGGGAGATGTTTGTATGTCAGTCTCAGTTATTTTGGATGAGAGTGAGTAATGTGAGCCCTCTGCACACTGATGTGCACAATAAAGTTATGTTATACTCGTAACGCTTTCGTAATATCGAGCAATCGCAAATCGCAAATACTTGAGCTGTGACCCAAACTGCTAAATTCCAAAATCTGTATGTTTAATGTATCATTAATGTACAAATCCTGCAGCTTTAATGTTGTCCTGTGTTTAAAATCATGTGACCTATTTCATGCAACTCTTTATTATGGAATGTCTTCGTCTACAACAGCATAATGCAATACTAATGGTATAACTAATACTTTATCACCGTCTTTACTCCATCATGCCATTATATCACACACACACACACACACACACACACACACACAAACACACAAACACACACACAAACAATTCCTTGTTTCTTCTCTTACTCAGAGACAGTGGGATGACCCAGTATCTGTCAGGTTGCATAACACAATGCAGGCTACAATTCAGGAAAATGTCATTTCATGTGATTCACAGTTGTGTAGGTTGCCTACACTGTTTTCAGCTGTTTATGATGGACTGAGGCTCTCTTCAGACCGTGTTAGTGCATGTAGCGTATTAATTAAACATCTGATGGCCAGGCACTGACCATGAAACATCCTTCGCAACATTATAGTTCTATATGTTTTCCATCTGTCTTAATATCTATTTTGAATAAAAATTTATTTGGTATAGACATCTGCATCTTAACTGTCTCTGTCTCACCTTCAGACGTCTTCCATCCTTTCCACAGCTCCTCTACAGTAATGTGCTGGTCCTCTCTGTGCAGGTTGCTGTGTTTGTTCGTTTGCTGCTGCTTCATGTCCTCGATGATGAACTGAAAAAAGCACAAGACACACCTTAATCACACAAACGTTCACATGATTGCTTCCCGGATAATATTCAATGCATACAGACTTCTAACAACTCTAATAAATCCTAACAACTTCAAAAATATGTGCCCTGTGTGCATACCACAACACACTGTGGAAAGTCTACAAAACAAAGCAGAACCTCAGGAAGCTCATCTAGGAGTCCAGAGACTTTACACAATTCAATATGCACTAACTTTATTAGAAAGTGACAGAAAAATTAAATAATCAAAGTTCGATTCTGAATAGCTGGATTTTCCATTTAGTCAAATCTCCAAGCCTTCTGGAAGACTGTGATACACCACAGAGTGCCGTCACTAAGCCTAATCATTAGCTGGTTTTAGTTTACACAGTCACACCTTTTAGGTCTTAAGCCCTATTCAGATTGGACTAGTTTTACATGGGGAGGTTGGGTGATAGAATTATTATTGCAGTATCTCTGAAGACTTTAGTGCCATCTGAATCTATGATGTCAGTCATTTTCATAGACTGTTCATGCACTCATCTGGAAAGATATTTTACCTTCTATAAAATGAACAGCAGAAATAATCACATAATAAATATATATATATATATATATATATATATATATATATATATATATATATATATATCTCCTAACTGACTAGTTGGCAAATATTCTGTCATATCCTGTATGGAAAGAATTTTTTAAAATAAGAAGACACTCCAGGAAGCACTCTTCCGCGGAAACCAAACTGAAACTAGGTACTGGGCAAGTTTCAAATGGCAAACAACAAAACACAGACGACAAATCAGACATAATCGTTATATACATCGTCTGGAAATCTTATTCCATCCAAACAGTACTTTATCATTATGTCTGCACTCAGAGTTTTCTGATTCAGAAAGCAGGTAAAAATAAATAAATTAATAAATTACCACATTCCATTACCAAATCCATTAAAGTGTTGTCATAGTAGGGGAAGAGTATCAGATTTGCTGTTCACGCACCAAAAAAAAAAAAAATAATAATAAATCACCACCACTATTATCAGTTACCCAGCATTTTCCACATTCACACACTGTGTTACAGTTTTCAGAGTGGCTGACTGGTTATTCTTGCAGGTTTTTCTAGTAGTTCTTTAGTGGCTATTTGTGAGTAGTTGTTAAAATGCTTTTATTTTATTTTGCAAATTTAAAACCTTATCTATTCATTTAAAATTACTTTCTTAGAGGCACAGAATGTATACCTTCACCATTATTGAATTTGATCATATTTTGAACAGATATAGTATGTAATATTTAATTCTTCTTTATCCACATCACATTACATCAGATCCAGAACTCATTAACACAACCATCATTTCAGTCCAAGCCCAATATAAAACCATAAAATTGTTTAATCAGGTCTGATAAGTCGGCAGCCAGCTGTCATAAACGACTGACGGTTAGTGAAGGGACGTAAAGTGGCATCATAAACTATAGATGGAGCTGCATTTATTTATCTTAAATCCCATGCCTTCTGTACACAAGTACTTACATGCACAAATGACCTGACTTCCCAGGGATATCAATAATGATCATAACCTTTCACAAGCTTTCAGAAACACACACGTACACACACCACACACAAAGAGGTGTTTGTCCTGCGTAGATTCCAGATGAGTTGCAGATTGTCAAAGGCTCTTTCTTTCTGTCACAGTAATGGACATATACTGGGAACAGCTCCTCTGTGTGTGTGTGTGTGTGTGCAAACCACACACAATAACCAGCTGAGCTACCAGTTAATCAGTTGTCTGTCTGTATCAGCTGACCTGCCTCTTGTATTTAGCAAATATCATTTTCCCTTTCGCTTTCTGTTTGTCATGTCTAGTTTAAGTGATAAGATATGGCAATCATTTCAGACATTAATGACCTGAAGACAAAAGCCTGTGTTAGGAATGTAACATTGCCACTATCTGCTTCTGTATTTGCCAAGTGTATTCATTTCTTTATCTGGTTTTGGATTCAAAGTCGTCACAGTCTAGACTGGACTCTTTAATAATGCAGACTACACTGATATGCCTGGAAAACACTGAAAAAAAAACACAGAGCTGCTGAAAAAAAAACTGATTTTTCATTCACAAATTATAACAACATATAGCAATTAGCAGAATACAACTTTACTCAAGTCCTGAACTAGACACCCTGAGGAACTTTCTGCCTCTAATGTGACCGAGTATGTGAGCTAACTACACCGTCCACTTTATTAGGAACACCTGCACATTCATGCGGTTATCTAATCAGCCAATCATGTGGCAGCAGCTCAATAACTGCAGAAAATCATGCAGATTTGAACATCGGAATGAAGAAAAAGTGTGATTTCTGACTTTAATCGTGACATGGTTGTTGGTACCAGATGGGCTGGTTTGAGTATTTCAGAAACTGCTGATGTCCTGGCATTTTCACACACAACAGTCTCTAGATTTTACACAGAATAGTGTGAAAAACAAAAAACACTGTCTGAGCGACCGTTCTGTCTGATCAGATAACTGCATGAATGTGCAGGTGTTCCTAATAAAGTGACCGGTGAGTGTACGTTTCAAAACAAAAACATCTTTCCCAAATCAGGAAACTGTTGTTTACAGTTGACAACTATAGCCACCTAATAATATTTCATCAGATATTCCTTAGTTTTTAGGTTTGTATCAGTCCAGAAAGTTTAGAAAAGTTGCTATCACAATTTACTATAAAGTTGGAACGCAGCACTGCTGTGAATAAAATTGGCTTTCTTTAAGCGGCATTTCATTGTAATGCTCGTATGATTTTCTGGGAAGATTTTCTTTAAGACGAGAAACGTGTGCGATAAATCTACTAGTTAATATTTTTAAAGTAATTGCATCGATATTTTTGGAGAGCAGAAATTTGCTGCTCTGTGCACAGCACAATGTCGGCGTGGTCCGTGTGGAGCTCTACAAATAAATCAGAAATGTGTACACTCCACCATTAACTTGTTTCCCCCCGAGCAAAAAGAAGGGGAAAAAATGCATCTTCTTTGTCCAGTGCCTGACCTTTTTGGGCTATTATCAAGTCTAGGTTTTCAAGATGTAGTTGGAGTGGGAATTTAGCTGAATTTTTGCAATTTTTGCTTTGTATTCAGGCTTTGCATGAAAGTAAAAAGTCATGCTCACGCTGTTTCATCCTGTGGGGTCCCAGTCCTCATGCACTCACCTAGTCTCAACATGAAGCTTTCTGGTAAGCTTCAAAAAAAAAAAAAAAAAAAAAAAAAGTGTTTCTGTCTTTGTTTAGAAAACATTATGTTAATAAGAATAATAGATTTGTATTTGGTTATATTACTAACCTGTGTCCACTAAGCGGCTATTAAAAAGACACAATTTTAAGCTGATTATTATATAGTTGTTTTAACAACTGATATTAATAACCTAATCTTAAATAGCTCTGTCAACTGCGTTATATTCTCTTTTCAGTTAACAATAAGAATATCTGCATTTTATTTTTCCACCCAGACAGCTGGGACCTACCACAGAGCAGAATTTTGTGTTCAGATGAACTGTTGTTAGTGTTTTAATGTTGATTTTCTAATAAAAGGAGAGTGCTTTTAAAGGTATTCAGGTTTCCTTGGAACGCTGACACACACATACACATGCACACTCTGGAATTTGCTGTGGTATGAAAGATGACACCGTGTCCCACTGGCTGCAGAAGAGGGAAATGCTTCAATCTCCCACGAGGCCACTTCTTAAAGTCGATTCCAGTGGAGACGATCACCACTAGAACCTTCTATATATATATATGGAACACACACACACACACACACACAAGGCACTTCACAGGCTTCAAGCTTAGTATTTCTGAGGCATATCACCAAAGGAATTTTCATCATGCATTCTCTCTCTCTCTCTCTCTCTCACACACACACACACACACACACACACACACACACACACACACACAAACACACGGGTATAGGTGATAGAAAGTCTTGCACCTGCCATGCCCAGCAACCATCCATAGTAACACTGAAGAAAAACTAATTACACACACACACACACACACACACACATTATTGCACGACATACACAGTCAAACTAATACCAAAGTATTGGGTGGAGCAGCAGTAAGACCTTGCCAGAGAGAAAAATCCTACAACACAAAACCACAGAGCTTTTGTTGAGTGTCTGTCATTTTTTAGTGACCTGACGACGTCATGGCAACCTGTAGAACAGCGTGTAGACCCCAATAACACCAGTTTCTGAATAACAACAAATCTGTTGTAACAGACTACGGTACATGGGCTTTGCTGTGAGGGTTTGTATTCTTGAGTGCTAAAACTGACTCTGATATTAGTGTTTAGTTCTGGAGCTCACCATGTCTGCTTGTGTGTGAGAGAGTGTGTGTTTTTGTGTAGCATTCCTCAGTAATTACACTCTCTCAAACTCTTGTATTTAGATCATGATAAGGTTGTGTTTTTCTGTTATTCCTATATACAGTTTGCACTTGCATCTGGTGTGTGTGTGTGTGTTCTGTATCATCTCATTTAACAGCTCTATACTTCTAATTGATTAAAAGCATTTCCTAAATAAATAAATGTAAATGTATTTGTTTTTGATAATAAACTCTGAATTAGTGCCAGGAGGTTCCTGGCACTGTTTAGGCACTTCCAGATTGGAGCTGTAAGCAATGACGTGAAGGCTGAGCTAAGCTGAGGAGTAGAGATTGAAGGATGGGACCTTTGCCCTTTAACCCTTAAGTGCATAACTTTGGTCGACCTGTGACCTTAGTTTCTTCATCTACACTGTTAAATACAATGTTTACAAGGCAAGGACTGTATTGTTATTTCTTCTTATTATTATTATTATTATTTTGTTGTTGTTATTTCCTAACACTTTTATGAGAGCTAATTTTGAGAATTATTTTAACCTGAACCATTTAATATACAGACTACCTTCAAACTGTTTGAATATCTTTCATTAAGAATTAAGAAATCATTTTATTAGCTTTGATAAAATTTATATATATATTTATATATTGAAATACTGTGAAAGAACATCTTTCTGATCGAATCCCAATGGACATAACAGCAGTGGAATCAGCATCCCTGCTTTAAACTTAAAACATACATTCAGAAAGTGCAAAGTTCCCAAATTCTTATATGGCATAACCTTTTTTTTTTTTTCGCTGTGAACAAATAACAGGCGACAGAATTGTCAAATTAGTTAGATAAATCAACCTGTGTTCATATGATTTTAGTTAATGTTATACTTAAAAAGGGTGATGTAAGGACTAGGTCATTAATGACCTGAAGTGGATGATTGACAAAACACTCGCACATTTAAGTTCAGGTTTAGATTAGACTTTTAACCTTTTAGCGTTTAACTATATGTATGTAAGATTATGAGAAATGTGTGCAGTGCAGTGCAACACCAACCTAAATAGCAGGGGCAGTATAGCACAATGGGAGGCAGCGTCCTCCACAAACTACAACTGTGTCTCAAATTACATACTTATGTATAATTCTAGTTTTTAACTAATTCTAGTTTTTACACTAACTTATTTGCCATAACGGTCGTGTTTGAATTGTAAAATCCTTTCATGCAGCCTTCAGACCTACAAAGTGGCTGTTTTGGATCTTCCAGATTAGACAATACTTTTGAATGGCTGCAGATCATGACAACCATCATGAGGAAAGTTTTAAAGAGAAACTATCACACCTCACAAAAGATTAGGTGTGTGACAAAACTGAACTCATGACTGTTAGCAGGACATGCATAACAGAGCCGCCTGACCTCCACGCTCTCATTGACTTCGATGCCGCCATCGTTGTCATCATCCAGCTGCTTGTGGATGTGCCGCAGTGCCTCAAGGCTGAAACGATCAGCTTCGTTCATGCAGGGTGGGATCACAGTCAGACACGGATCTGCAAAAAAAAAAAGAAAACAGACAGGACGCATCACAACAACAGAAAACTGTAGGTTTACTGGCCTTTGTTTCACTGCCTATTTTTAAAGTAGACATATGACAATCTATTATTAGAACAATATGATAAAGAAATCTGAATAGGTACAGTTAATGCACAAAACAAAAAAAAAATTTCAAGCTGCAGCACTTCAAATGGTACTATAATTTTTTAAAACAATAATCATAGCAGGTAAAAAAGAAACAAAAATGTATTTCTGTATTTGTTTTGTGACACATGCATGCACTGATGCGTGAAAGCAATCCTCTTATTAAGTCCATATTTTAAATTGTTCTATGAGTTTCTCTAACACAGGGTTTCTCAACTTTTTGTAGCCAGGGACCCTTTTAAATGTAGAATAAACTCCATGAACCCCATTCATGCATACTTGTTTATGAACATAATCCAACTGTTCAGATTTTAAGCTGATTATTAATATGTGTACAATAATAATCTGACTATTTATTGAAGCCACAGATTTTTTTTTTTTATTCCTGAACTTTCTGGTGACAGAACACATTAGGTCCAAACTAGCATTATTTATAGCCCTATTTTAATTTATTAAGGTTTTAATTAAATCTTTAGGTGACCAGCCAAACAAGATAATAACTCAAAATAAACTGAGTAAATGCATATATTATTATTATTATTATTATTATTATTAAGTATTAAAGTCAATAATAATAATATACACTTTGATAATGTTGGGTTGTCATTTCCACCACACTAACAAAATAAAAAAAAAATCACGAACCCCCTGGCTATGCTTCATGACCCTACTTTGGGAATCCCTACTCTAACCAAATAAGTTCTAAGTGACTTTTAATGTGCCCTACTTAAAAGTATGAACTGTAATACAGGGCTGCATGATTATCACAGCATGAATTTTTCAAAGAACGCTGAATGTACTCTATGTGTGCGTGTGTGTGTTTGATGTAGGATCTGTTTACAGCAATGAGCTTTCACAGGTCTTGACACACTCCTTGTGTTACACCCTGTTGATATGGCGAGTGGTGCTGTGATTTGATTGGGTGATGACCTGGTCTTATTTAAGAAGGGAGGTTGTGAAGAAGTTACCTCAACTAGATTAAAACTTAACAATAAGTGCTCACGAAGTACCAAGAAACCAGAAGTAATACTCTATGTGGGAATGAAAGCTTTTTGAAATGCACTTAAAGAATCAATCACACTACAAGCCTGTGCAGAACACTAAAGAGAAATGAAGAAGTTTCGGATCAAACGGAGAAGGCTGACGAGGCCTGTGAAGAGAGCAGGCGAATTTCGCCTGCATAAACAACTCCTCTGTTTTGCATGGTGCCTTGCATGTGTTTCCCTCTGCTTACATAATAACACCATTTGCATAGCAGAAGTCCCTCACCAGACTCATTTGCATGGGATACTATTTACATAACAATCACCCACCTGGGCTGAAAGATATTTTGAACACAGTATAATGTGAATTTTAAAGTTATAATGTGTGTATACACTACTATAAATTTTCATTTGCTAAATGTTATGTCTTAATTGTACACAGTCATTTGTAATTGTACACTGTCAAGTGTATAAATCAGAAAATTACATGTTTACATGTGAGATCAGTGATTTTGACCATGGCATGGTTGTTGGCGCAGGACAGGCTTTGGTGTTCAGAAACTGCTGATCTCCTGGTCTCTAGAGTTTACACAGGACGGTGCAAAAAAACAAAAAACATCCAACTAGTGGTAGTTCTGCAGGTGGAAATGCCTTGTTGATGAAAGAGGTCAATGGAGAAGGCTAGTGTAACTCAAATAATCACTCGTTACAACCCTGGTGAGCAGAAAAGCATCACAGAATGCGCAGCACATTAAACGTGGAGGCAAATGTGCTACAGCAGCAGAAGTCCACACAGGGTTCCACTCCTGTCAGCAAAGAACAGGAATCTGAGAAGTAGACACAGGCTCATCAAAACTGGACAATTGGAGATTGGAAAAACTGGTCTGGACTGATGAATCTCAATTTCTGTTGTGAAATGCTGATGGTAGGGTCAGAATTTGGCATCAGTGGCATGAATCCATTGACCCGACCTGCCTTGTGTCAACAGTTCAGGGAGGTGGTGGTGTAATGGTGCGGAGAATGTTTTCTTGGCACAAACTGAGACCCTTAATACCAATCAAACATTGTTTGAAAGCCACAACCTTGTCACAAAGCAAAGGTCATCTCAACTGTTGAGCGCTGAATATGAGTCTTATGGCCAGGTGTCCACAAACTTTTGACCATACAGTGTGTACACACTTAGAAGTATATCCTTAACTGATACATAAATCTGGCATTGTAAGTTATAAACTGTTTATGTATACCCATTAAATGAGTTACTGTATATACACAGTCTTAATGTGCATTAATCAGAAATTGTTATACAGTGTTTATATAGCCCATAAAAAGATTTACAAGTGTGATACTGAGTATTATACAGTCTTAATGAACAGTCTTAACAGATCCTTTCACTGACAGATGCTTTCCATTAACTGAATACTGACAGTGAATCTATTTTCAGTCATGCAGAAGCAAAGAGGTTTCTGCTTTGTCCAGTGTGTGCTATCTGAGTAAGTACACAGCGGAGAGACCCACGCAACAGGAAATGACACGCATGGGAACAGATGTTAAGCAACACCATGTACGAAAAACAGAAGGGGGAAAAAGAAGAGTGCTAAAATTAGAACATAGAGTACTATGAATAGAAATGGGAATATATGACAATATCTGGTTGTCACAATGCGGGTTGCATAAATGCTGAGCAAGCAGACAAACAGTGCGGCTGTTCTCACAGCCAGGGGGAAAAATATACCATCATTTCAAGAGTAATTAAAATATGTATAAGGTTATTAGCATGGTATTACCCAACTCTTCATGAAAACATTTCTTTCTAAAGGCTGATTCATACACAACATTTCTTGAAGTGTTCTTCAGACGTGTGTGCGCTTATACGGGCCTTCAGACGTGTGTGTGGTTATACGGGCCTTCAGACGTGTGTGGTTATACGGGCCTTCAGACGTGTGTGTGGTTATACGAGCCTTCAGACGTGTGTGGTTATACGGGCCTTCAGACGTGTGTGTGGTTATACGAGCCTTCAGACGTGTGTGGTTATACGGGCCTTCAGACGTGTGTGGTTATATGGGTCTTCAGACGCGTGTGTTGTTATACGGGTCTTCAGACGTGTGTGTGGTTATACGGGCCTTCAGACATGTGTGTGGTTATACGGGCCTTCAGACGTGTGTGTGGTTATACGGGCCTTCAGACGTGTGTGTGGTTATACGGGCCTACAGACGTGTGTGTGGTTATACGGGCCTTCAGACGTGTGTGGTTATACGGGCCTTCAGACGTGTGTGTGGTTATACGAGCCTTCAGACGTGTGTTCTTATACGGGTCTTCAGACGTGTGTGTGGTTATACGAGCCTTCAGACGTGTGTGGTTATACGGGCCTACAGACGTGTGTGGTTATACGGGCCTTCAGACGTGTGTGTTGTTATACGGGTCTTCAGACGTGTGTGTGGTTATATGGGCCTTCAGACGTGTGTGTTGTTATACGGGTCTTCAGACGTGTGTGTGGTTATACGGGCCTTCAGACGTGTGTGCGCTTATACGGGCCTTCAGACGTGTGTGGTTATACGGGTCTTCAGACGTGTGTGTGGTTATACGAGCCTTCAGACGTGTGTGGTTATACGGGTCTTCAGACGTGTGTGTGGTTATACGAGCCTTCAGACGTGTGTGGTTATACGGGCCTTCAGACGTGTGTGGTTATACGGGCCTTCAGACCCAGCTAAATGCTCTACATTTACTTTTAACCAAAGTCACTTGAACTGAGGCACAGTACAATGCAGACATACAGTTTA
The DNA here is from genome assembly GCF_027358585.1 of Pangasianodon hypophthalmus. NCBI lineage: Eukaryota > Metazoa > Chordata > Actinopteri > Siluriformes > Pangasiidae > Pangasianodon > Pangasianodon hypophthalmus. The sequence goes on from NC_069713.1 coordinate 16,529,654, forward strand.
CTGCCAAAGTTTAGACACCTCTGCTCATGAAAGGGTTTTTTAAATTTTTTTACACATTTGTAAGATTTTACAGTAATAATGAAAACGTTGACATAATAAAATCAGATTTGACACATTAAAAATAAGCACAGAATTATGCAGTGATCACGAAAATGTTAACTCTTTATTTATTAACTTTTATTTGGGACCACCAATAAAGTTCCCAAATAGGCCAAACACTCATTGGCTGCTCTTAAATTCTAAAAAAAAACCTTTTTGATTCAGAAATAAATCTATAGAAGTACATTAATTAACCTAGTCTAACTTAATCTACTGTGTCCTATCCGAACTTTTGACTGGAAGTGTAACTGGGCTGTTAAGGGTTAAGAGTTTTGTTCAAAGGCCAAAAAGTTCTGAACTCAGTCATGTGGGTTTAACCACTGAGCCACCACTATTCACCTTGTCCTAGAATAACCCCAGTCCTACATTACAAACATTCACCCCAAAATGACCAGAGAATGCCAGGAATCACATTGAGAAGAAAGAAGTCAAGTTGCGTTATTAGAGGGCTGAAGCCAATACTTTGAATGATAATTACTGCCTGGTAACAGATATGTACCTTCTAATTATCCTGCCAAGAAACACCAAGGTTTTTCTTTGGAAAAACCTGCTTTGTGTTCGAGAGGCATTGGTTTAAAAATATACCTCTGTCACAGATAACTCTGAGAGAGAGAGAGAGAGAGAGAGAGAGAGAGAAAGAGAGAGAGAGAGAATGAGAACCTGTGATAAGCAGACAGAAATTTGTATCTGTACCCAGAATGTATAGATCCAAGAGATCAGCTTACTTATAATAAATTAGGTTAGGATGACTTTGTTTATCAGCAACCCTGGAATATTCCAGTGCTTTTCGCTGTAGCACATGTACAACTACTACTGACAACTGCAATCATTCTTCTCACTCATTTATAGTGGAAGCTTAAGACCAGTTATTTAAGTCTGAAAATAAATATACAAAATGCAAAACTCTAACAATCTCAAGGTCTTAGGATGAGACAGTCAGTTGTCTATACCGGAAGAATACAGTAATAAATCATTCTGGTTACACTATTTTTGAGGTTTTGTGTCAATGTAAAATCAGACAGAAACTGAATGTATTCCATATTTACTCTGTTCCATGATGACTATGTTGGTAATTGAACTATAAATTCTTCCTTTTGAAAAAGTATGTCATAAAGATTTAAAGCTTCACCCCTTAAATACACCTGTTTCTCAACATTTAGAAAACAATTAGAGAACCGTTCACGTATGTAACACAAATTTTTTCACATACTTGACAAACTAAATTATGAACAATTTAGTTTTTTTGTTTTGATTTGTATTTTTTTACGATTTTGATATTTTGGCATTTCTGTATTGGTAAATTGAGAAATCCTAAGAAGGCAGGTGTCTAACTGAAAAAAATGGATGATGCAGAGGGAGGAAATGGGGTCATAGGTCAAGTGTCCTGAGGTATGCATTTAAGGGTTAATTTATAAACACCTCTGCATGAGAAATGTTCGACTGAGTAACACTAGAGTTCCGTTATGAGTGAGTGCCCGTGCAGGGAAACATGCAGATGACGTAGACTGAGTTTAGGTTGTAAAGCGATTGAGACAACATTACTCAAGATGGCCAAAACATATTCTACCTTAGGCATATATACAGGGTCTCAAACACAAAGAGGTGCTTTGTACTACTCAATACCAACCTACTAATATTAACTACTGACACTTCTGACTGCTAGGACAGCATCAGCATAGATCACCTGAACCTCAGCAGAGAGTCAAGTGTTTAAAAACAAGACACCGGACTCTCTTAACTCAGCACATTATAAGGTCAGAGGGGGATTGTTATTTACAAAAGTTCACCCTAATGATTACTAAGTGTTGCCTGTGGTTATTTGAGACAGTTTATGCTTGTACAACATTCCCAAGGCAGTCAAGTTTATCGTTCTGTTTCACACAATCGGTCATCGGTCAGCAACAATTAAAGCAAAACTCCACACCGACACTCAGTCAGTGCCTTACACTGCGAGGTGCATTGCGACATGTCAGAGAGGCATGATGCATATGTAGAATGCCAGCCTTACAATACTAACAGAGCTCAGGTTTCATCCTCTTCTCTCCCTCATCAAGTTCAGCCGCAGGCCTCCAGAGATGCTTCACCATCAACTCATTTAATCTAAATTAAGCGCAATGTAAGGACTGCCTAGGCATTTACTGTTTAATTCAGCGTCTGGCAAAAAGCAGGCTTGTAAGATGACACACTCAGACACACTGCGCTATTAGATAAAGTGGATTTACTGCTTAAATTTTATAATAGGCTGCTGAATCAGTGCACGAAAGCTGAATGAGAAACAATTACGTGTTACAAATATGTTTCAGCTTTCAGAAGGCAGATTTCACATTGCAAAGCTCAAAGCTATGCAAAGGAAAAAAAATCCACCAAAATACTCCTTGCATAATATCTGTCCTGTTCACCTTTTTTTCTCTCTGCCTCCAAAAAAGGTGCACTGCTGGACAACATCAGCAGGATGCCACTAATCCTCTTCTTGGGATCCAGCATAACCAAATGTAAGAAATGACCAAAACTGACTTTAAATCCTGACAGATTCCGTCAGCCAGAAGCCCAGACTTCCAGAAAAGGAGAAACAGCTAAACTTTGTACAGCAGGAATGTGCGGATCAGAGATGAACATGAGCTGACCACAGCTGAATGCCAAAAAGAGCAGAAAGAGAGACGGAATAAAGATCGAAAGAAAAACAGTGGCTTAATTAATGTTAATTGTGCCTCAATACTGAAATGTGGACATGCTGAATATATTCTACTATACAAGAAATCAGTTGATACGGACAGTTTAGTACAGTTGATAAGGAGTTTAACAGCGCGCGCGTACACACACACACGCACACACAAACGCACACACACACAAACACGCACACACAAACACACACACACCTCTAGTATTATCCTAAAACCATACTCTCTATACTCTTTGCAATGATTTGATTTTTAGAGAAAAGAATCCTAAGAAATATTCATTTACACAATTAATTAGTGGGGAAAAAACAGTGAGTAATCTGACCTTGCAATTTTAAAAGAAATGACAACACTGACTAGTGTTTCTTCAGATTTCTCTTCCTTATGCACTGATGGCATTCAGCACTACAGAAAAAAAAAAACATTTAAACTAGTCAGATGATAGCCCATGACAGTGCAGAAGTAGTCTCAGAAGGACTGGGAAGATGCCAAAGCAGAATGCATTTGAGTCAGTAATTAATATCCTCATGATCATTTAAATCGGGGTCTATATTTTGCAAATGATCAAATTATTATTTCCTCATGTGTGAAGGCATAACAGCTTCTCACAAGCTTACATTTTATTAAAGCACAACTTCAATAAGGCTGGAGCTTCTGATTTATTTAATTACTCTCTACAGTTATATCAATATATTAAGCAATAGGGAAGATAGTGCATAATTATTTAACTACATACCTATTAGACTATAACAGGCTTAGTGAAGGATGCTGAGGTTTACGCAAATGAAGCAAAGAAACACTGGTACATACCAGTGCCAAAGGTGTGTCAATGAGGCAGGAGAAAACAAAAGGAAACACCACTGGAAATCTCATTTGGCAGCTATTTCACTCTCTTTCAGCGACTTTCCTACAGAGAAGAGTGAGCTATTGCTGCAATAACGTAGGAATTGGAGCCAGTGGTCAACTGAGAAGATTAAAGTCATGTTCAAACCAAAAACCATATAAATATATGCGACAATGTGTGTGTGTGTGTGTGTGTGTGTGTGTGTGTGTGTGTTAGTGTGTGTGTGTGTGTGTGTGTAAAGTATTCCGTTCAAAAGTGTTTTTGGCACAGCTGGCATGTTTTTATGCAGTCACGCTTTCAAAGTTAACAAACTTGTCTTTGTAAAGAATGTGTTGGCATGAAATTACATTGGCAATTTAACATACTTGTTCATTTTGAACACCAAAATCTAACGTACCAAAGTTTTCAAAGTTCAGTTGTGTTTATTTAAATTAATGAGGGTGAGACAAATGAGAACCTTACATTTTTATTTTGCATTGTTTATTGCTAACAGGTGTCAAAGGTGTTTCCTTTCTCCATATAATCTCCATTTTGTTCTGTGCAAAATGTTCCAGCGCTTAATGAGTATCTGGGTGCTTCTAGAAAAAAATTCTTCAGGTTGCTGATTTATGTTGCACTTTTAAGATTTTCATTTGACTCATCATCATAGAAATAAAATATACTACTAGTCAAAAGTTTGGACACACCTGCTCATAGTAGGGATTCCTTCATTTTCTCCAATTTTAGAATAATAATGAAGACATTAACACAGACACACACACACACACACACACTATATATATATATATATATATATATATATATATATATATATATATATATATATATATATATATATATATATATATATATATTGTATAGATAGATAGATAGACATTTTAAAAAACTAAACCTTTATATACCTTTATGTTAGATTTTAATAATAAATTTTGATTCACATATAATTTTATACATGGGCATGAATTTCACCATTTATATATCCTGTATTTCACACTATTCTTTGCAAAATCTGGAGACTTGTGTGTGAAAATCCCAGGAGATCAGCAGTTCCTGAAATACTCAAACCAGCCTATGTGGCACCGACAACCATGTCATGGTTAAAGTCACAGAGATCATTCTGATGTTTGATATGAACATTAACTGAAGCTCTTGACTGTATCTGCATGACTGTATGCATTGTGCAGCTGCCACATGATTGGCTGGTTAGATAACTGCATGAATGAGCAGGTGTACAGTTGTTCCTATTAAAGTGGCCGGTGAGTGTAAATACATACTCAATCTAGTGTTTGCACTTTTGTTTGGTAGTGTACATTAATCAGTATTTCTAAATGAATAAGCTCTGCCGTCAGTGCACTCGTGAGTTCAGAGGTCTGTTTCATCTTTCCATAACATCTGCTGGTATGAACAATCAAATGAAAAGTTCCTTTAACAAAATGACTACCGTATTTACTGATTACAGCCCATGACAATTCAATTAATATTGTAATGTTAATGAATAATTAACTAATCTTACAAACAAGTACAGATTGTTGGTGCATCACTATTAAGGGAACATACGGATATTACACTTAAATACAATACACTGTAACTGAGATCCAATAATACTATTAATGTTTACTGTAATATCTCCACAGAAAGTCTTTTTAATGATGTTATTGTCCAGGCCTCGAGTTTCCTCAAGTGGCTCCAGCGTGACAGGAAATAGGATGTCTCTGCTTGGTCTAAGTAAACAAGGCCATTCTGGTTATGACATAAATCACTCTGGAAGTATGTCATCAGAATGACCGCAAACAAATAACGCAACATTTCTGTGTTGGGAACCGCATGCATGCTTTCACTTCTCAAACCGTTTCCTACAGTTCTGTAGAAATCATATCATTCCTACACTAAATGACATGGCACTTATTGTGTAAGGTTGTGCTATAGTTTGTCCCATAAGGTTGAGAGAACAAACATTTCTGTGTAAACTGACTTCCCTGTAACTGCCGACCCACACTGTACCACCTGTTTAACTCCAGCAGGACGGTCAACTGCTGTCAGTAATAGTAACTCATCCAAAGGGGTTAAATTGCTTGAATCAGAAAATTATGAAGATAATGTTTACATTTTTAACAACCACAAAAATATTTCAAAGATGTACGAGAGAGATTTGGACAGGAAATAAGGCGGTTCTGTCTCTAATGGACTGGCCTGTGTCGAGAAGAGCTGTCTCATTACTACCATATATCTCTGAAAAATATTTTAAACCTTTCACCACTATGGGTAAATGTGTATGTAGTTATTATCTCAAATAATTACTGGTGTGATATTGCTATTACAAACTAAAAAACTGTTCATGTAATGTTCTCATTCTGACAGCTCACCATCCCCAGCCTTTCGACAAGCAGTGTACAAGCATTCTTCGACAAAGTTTGTTTAAATTCTTGAAAAAATGAAGGAGGTCATTACCCTTTTTTTTAAAAAAAAAAAACAAAAACAGCCTAAAACATGAACCTAGCAAAAAGTGCACCAAATGGGTGATGTTAATTCAAGCACCTAGGCTGGTTTATAGAATGGTGAATGGGATGTTTGCAGCTCTGTTGTTGTGTGTGTAGGGGAACAGGACAGTCCAAAAAAACATCACATAGTGCAGAAGAACTGCTGACAGCTGGAGCATTACACTCTTGCCTCACACTGCCAGGTCCCATGAAGCAGCCCTCATTAGCACAAGCTGTGTGCCCAACCATTTAGAACCGTGAGAACAGCAGTCTAAATACTAACACACTCATGAGACGCCTGTGTCTGTCTACACGACAAGCACAACTTCAGACGACTGCTTCAAACCTGTATGGAACGTACTCCGTGACAATAACTGCAATGTAGAAAGCTATTGAACATTTTACCACAGCCAGACAGTCTCTTAAACATGTTCAAACAACATCTATTGCTGTCTCATAAATAAGTTTCTCCACACCTCTGCCGGAACTGAACTTCCTGTGTACAAGCTCTGACTTCCTTGCAGTCAGGAAACACTTCCTGTGTGGTGTGCCACATGGCCATCTATTATTTAGGAAACATATAAGTGTGCATCATTGTAAGAAGGCCGTCTACATTCGCCTTATCTTTATCGGATTATTATTATTGTTGTGAATAAATGACTTTTCCACTGAGCCTCAGGTCAGCATTTGATCACCTCAGAAGTTTGCTGTTTATGTAATTAATAATTCAGTTTGTGTACATGCATGTGGTCTCACTGTCCTTGTCTTCTGGTCTTCGCTGATAGACTGAATTTGAGAGTACCAGACCCGAGGGAGCACACGGAGGTCATCTTTTCATAGGTACACGAGTGGAACTCAGACAAAGGCTACTGTTAAGTCCTTTCAGAACACACCTGTCTCTCTACAGTAAAGTTAGCAGCCTAGCCATGATTTATTGTGTAGAATAGAGACGCCCACTTCACCAAGATATGCTACTATTACAAATGACCTTAATGTGTTTCATTTACTCAAAGCAAAAGTATGCTCCCGAGTTTCAGTTAATGGACATACGGATTTCCTGCCGTTAACAAAAATAATGGAGCACTAGAAAATAATGGATTTTCAACCTATTGGTATTGAAATTAGGACTCTAGGATTACCAAGTTATAATTCATAAAGCTCTTTGCTATTTAAAACACACCTGGGACGATAAATTGCAGAGCTTCACCATATGTGTGTGAAGATTTTTTCCTACAAACATGATGATGTAATCACATTTTACAGGGTCATGAAGTTCTTTATTGAATATTACAATCACAACATTGTGGCAAATGTGAATTATAAATTAAGGCTTTATATCAGCTGTAGCAGATATTGACCAATATAATGGACAAATTATTCAACCAGCAGTATTGAGTGGTTAGTTTGTTCTTTCTAAGTTAGTACTGAGACAAAGTACAATTACAAATATTACAAATACTACAAATACAATCAAGAGCAATTATATTCTCTTCTTTTAAGCCATTAACAGCCATTATTTTGTGACTGCTAAGAATTTTTCTCTTAATCTGCAATATGGTAAGTAACAGCACTTTCTTTTTACAACACAAGAAGCAACATTACTTACAAAATCAGAGACGTCTATCTATACTGGGTTAAAATTATGCTTGTCGTCTCAATGCAAAAGCAAGTTCAGTCTATAACCTGCACAGCCAGAGGGAAAGAGTGGTGCTGCAGCGTCCCTCCAACTGGTCCTCAATGTTCCCTTCATAAGCTATGCTTTAAGTAGTATTATTTGACAAATCTTTTAAAATGGCAACAAGGAAAATCAGCACATTACCTAATGTTCTAGCTTGTATGATCTAAATAGAAAAGGATTATTTATATCTAGCTAGCCTGTTAATTCCAGCTATTCAATTTCTCTCACTGTGGTGGTTTTAACTAATATTTAAAGGTTTTCCTGGCTTCCTGAAGTCTGGCTTGTGAAAAAGCTAGCTTCCTACATGCCAGGACTTTACGTTTTTTTTTTCTGTACATTTAACTACAAATGGACGAGTTGTGTTTTTTGAAAGCTGAATATGCTGAGTCATGGAGTCTGCCTTTAATATAATCATGGGTAGAAAAAAAAAAACAGTAGCTTTTTATTTATCCATGTTTCTACTTGCAGATTTATTTTAGTTCTCATATTAAAAATGTCTGAGACAGTAGTCTAAATACTGACACACTCATGAGACACCTGTATCTGTCTGCAGGACACGCTCACCTTCAGATGACTGTTTCGAACCATGTCCTGCTCCACAAAAACTGCATCTAAAACCAGTAATTTGGTCAGAAAATACATTGACATTGTGGACATACGGACAGAAATAAAATGACAGAGTAGCACCTGTAAAATATGCAATCACCTCATCTGCCCGTGAAACTAATCCCATCTAAACAGAGCTACATTCTCCATGAACTGCAGTTTATGTAACTTCTGGGAATCTGTCCACATTCAGGCTCTTTTCTATCTAAAACAGGCCTGACAGTGGACCCTGAACGTGAACTTGGTTATGCAAAAATTGCTGTAACCTCTGGTCGAGAAAAGTGCTTTTGCATTTTGCATTCATTGCTGTGGTGCTCCTGTCTCTATCGCTTTCCCTGCAGCTGAAAGAGGCACTAGAGGAAAAGCGAAAAGGATGAGTCACACAATTACAGCAGGCATGTGCTGCAGAGGGAAAAGCTTTCTGACTCAGTGTGCTTCTGTATAACAGACTGAGAATCCCACATCAGCCTTACCTCAGCATAATATACCGTATATTTTCCTCTCTGACTGTTTCAGTGGGTTTTGCAGTGATTAGCCAGACTCTCTCTCTTTAGTTATGCATGGCCCCTAAAAGCAGTGTGCAATGCCTTGCAATGTGAGAAGCACTGGGCAAGAAGGAGAAACTCAAACCAGTCAGCTCTCCCTCTCTCTGTCTGGGACTTTCCCCTCATTGAGAAATAAAATGTTGCAGCTATTCCTTACATCCAAACCAGCCCTCCATCTCTCGCTCGCCCTCTCACGTGAGAAAGCCACTTTAGGTTTTATTTTAGCAGACATGGAGACAAGATCTCTCTCCCCAGACATTGTGTTCTCGTATTAACTGCTGTACTTACCTCATCTTACCTCGGTGTATAAAACTGGGTTTCATTACCTGTCTAAGAGCACTACACTCTTAAAACCAAGCTGTTCGAGTGTTCTTTGGATAGATGTTCTGTTCAAGCTTCTTAAATGGGTCCTGTTTGGACCTTTAAGTGTTCCCCTTGAGTGCCAAACAGAATAACTCTAAAAGCTAGCTGGAGAGCGAATCAGACAAAGCAGATGAGTTTATGAATGGATTTTAACGTGTCTCAAGAGAACACCAGCTTGAACTAGCATAGCTTGAACTTCACTAATAAAAAGACTGCTGAGAATTCTCAGAAACACAGAAGCAGAAGTAAACAGGAAGAGGCAACAAGTGAAACGTCTTTCTGACGCCTGAAGCATCAACAGTCCTCACTTTTACAATTTTTTTTTTAGATTTATTTTCACAGTAGCTACTGAATAATATACTCTGACATGAATAATCAATGAATAAGCTGGAACTTAACTTTAATATAAAGTTGACTCATATGTACCCTGTATCCACACCACATTTATTAAAAATAGGTTAGACAGATAAAAGGCTAGAAAAATCCAGCGGTATGCTGTATGTGTGTGTCCTGCTGAAGGGCATGAAAGCTTCGGTCCACAGCTGAATAAATACACAGTGTGCATTCCTCTTTAGTGGGTCTTAACACTTTAAATGCCCTTCCTCTTTTAGCTCTGCCCTAGCCACCACCGGAAGTCAAAATCACACTACACTACATCCTCTACTCTAACCACAGCATTAATCAACAAACACACATGTATACAGTATACAAATTACAGTGTTCATCTGCAGTGCTGAGGTAATTCGGCACCAGGAATTACTTCTACATTCTGACTGTACTTTTACAGACAACTGATGTACTGACCTGTACTGATCAGTTTCTCTTATTTTTCATTTGGTGGTGCTCTAAAAAGCTTCAATCGATCCCGTAATAAATATTAATGGCTTTCTTAATGCAAGTGCAGCAAAAAACAACAAAAAAAAAGCTAAAACAAGATAAACACCTGACGTGTATCAGAACACAAACAAGTGTTTCCTTTCCATTAATAGGTCAAACGCACAACAGGAAGTTGGAAATCACTATATTTCCATGGTGAGTGATTTTCACTGTGACTCGAGTAACCAGTTGGACAATGTGAGGTGATTCTGAGACACAGGGATTACGCTCTAGTTCCCTTTCAGACACGCTCTCATAGAGGAAGGTGAAGGGGATTAGAGAGACATGGAAGTGAGAATCAATATTTGGTATTCATGTCAGTGGACACTGCAGAAGTTCACTACAAGCATACAGCCAGTCTGGCTTAAACATATATTCGCTGCTGTATTTAGCAAACAGATAACCTACAATGGCTGGGAAAAAGTAGCCAAATTAAATTTCTCTTCAGATTAGACTCAAAAAGATGCAAAAATCATTAACAGAAAGTCTTTAATTCAAATAACTATAGACATCATTATACTACATCTGAACAAGATATACTGTGATTTTTGAAAATATCATATTTAACCCTTTACACTCCCAGTTTGTTGTTTATTTTATTGTTATTTAACTAATAATAAAAGTATAGTTACGAGAGTGAGACATATAAGTATGGACATTTGACTGTCACACTTGCTTCTTATTTTTGCAGCAAAACCCAGCAGCCTTCATTATGTTTTTGTGTCTGAAAAGTGTCTCTTATGCAATATGCTGCTTTCTTTACTGACATACAAACATGTTTCTGTAACATTTAATTTTGTGCTGGAAAACTAATGTTAGGAAATCTAAAATGTTCATATATATATATATATATATATATATATATATATATATATATATATATATATATATATATATATATATATATATATATATATGAACATTTTAGATTTAGAATAAACAATATTATATATATATATATATATATATATATACACACACACATTTGTTTTCATTAATAAACAAATGTATAATAAATGTATTTTTAATTATTTTAGAAAAAACAATAAACAATAAAAAACAAAATCAATTTAAAAAATTTAAACTTTTGCATGTTTAAAAATTTAATTTAAAATTTTTTTAAACAGTCTCAATATTACATCATCATATTGTCCAGCCCTACATTAAATCATGTTTAAAGCATAAGCAACTACTTTCAATTCTAAAACTTAAAGGCAGCCCTCGCTCATGAGAATGCAATCGAAATAAATCTAATTATCAGATAGAAATTACTGGCTCTCTTAAAACTGGCGTTCCTCTGAAGATTCCATCCATAACTAGTCAGTCTGGCTCACTACAGCTCAGAGCATGTGTGTGTGTGTGTGTTTGTATGTTTGTGTGTTTATGGCTGTTTTGGATCTCAGAGGCAAAAATAATTACTCCTAAGGCCAAGCTGCCGTCTAGTCTGACAGAACTGCTTAGCTATGAAGAACATTCAGGAGCCAGTGACCATGTCACTGCCGTCATCCGCTGTCCCTGGTCCTAATACCACACACACACACACACACACACACACTGTTCTCCTGGGTCACATCTTACTGGAAAACATGACCATGGTCTGTAAAAATACTCTCACATGTAGCAAAGATCCTACTGCTTCCAAATGGCCATAACGGTGGAGAGGAAAGTCATCACTTTCCTGGCAGTGTCAGAATTCAATGAGGTGAAGTCATGCAGGGAAGTGATATAATGCTTTATAAAATTATAAGATGAATCACTTTTCAGTATCAGGGTCTCATGAAAAGGACACGGCAAAAGGCTAAAGGATAATCAAATAACAACGTGAACAAAAAAGAAAGAATAAAACAGATACTTGGTTGGCAGAAGGGGTGGACCATAAAGCAATTTGCTAGCATCATCACAGGAAATAAAAGAAATACAAGACATAATCTGATGACACACTTTTGTGGGCAGGGCTGGGTAGCAACAGACTGCATTTAATCGGAATTACGTATTTTGATTTTAAAAGTATCAGGTGCTTGTAATCTACGTAGAACACATTCTAAACGAGCTGTAATCAGGTTACAGTGACTTTTTATGGATTACTTGATTACATTGTGATATCAATGATTAATGGTCTATTAATAGGTCATTTTCTGAATGTGCTTATAAGCTGCATGACAGCTGTCACCGTGACTCAGATAACGTCAGCTGTGTGTAGTTTCCCATAGCAGGTTTAATCATCCCGACTAACTGTCAATAGCAGACGGTGATAGAACTGTTAGCAACACATGCACGCTGAAGCCATACAGTTACACATCATAGCCCCTCTTGCTATAGAAAGCTTATCTTCCATATTCACAGCACACACTCACAGCAGTGATACTGACTATACTATATGGCCAAAACTATGTGGACACCTGACCATAACACTCATATGTGCTTGTTGAACATCCCATTCTAGATTTAGTCCTCCTTTACTGTCATAATAACCTTCACTGCCCAGGGAAGGCTTTCCACTACATTATGGAGTGTGGCTATGGAGATTTTTTTGCTCATTCAGCTACAAGATCATTATTGAGATCAGGCACTGTTGGATGAGGAGGTCTGTTGGATGAGGAGGTCTGGGGTGCAGTCAGTGTTCCAGTTCATCTCAAAGGTGTTCAGTAGGGTTGAGGTCATGGCTCCATGCAGGCCATTCAAGCTCTTCCACATCAAACCATGTGTTCATGGACCTCGCTTTGTGCACAGGAACACTGTCATGCTGGAACGTGTTTGAGCCTCTTAGTTCCAGTGAAGGGAAATTGTAATGCTACAGCGTACAAAGACATCGCATATAATTCTGTGCTTCAAACCTTGAAGAAGAACCACATATGGGTGTGACGGTCAGGGGGCTACATACTTTTGGCCATATAGTCTATGTTGCGTTAATACAAATGTATTAAATACAGCAGTGTTGCTGGAGTTTTTAAACCCTGATGTTCCTGATGGTTTGAGAACTGTCTGGGGATCACAATTATCAATCTAACAGCAGTCCCATGGTCAGAAACTGACAGGAGGACAATGAAAGTACTATGCGTGGAAAACAAGCTTTAGTCTTTAACTGCACACCTGCAAGAATCATCAACTAGTTAGACCCCGTAAGTTAACGGTGTTTAAAAAAAAAAAAAAAAAAAAAAAAAAAAACCAGCACTCCTGCTGCAGAACCTGATACATTCGTACCACACTAAGACGTCACTGCCATATCAGTGTACCTGGTCATAATACCTGCTCTGTGGTGGTCATGTTGTGCTCTCTTTCCACATACAGGCTACAGCCTGTTGTATTCCTACGACGTGCGCTTATATGATAGATGTAAAATATTTTCAAAAATTGTTGTGTTTTTTGTTTCGTTTTTACAATTTTGAAGTCCAGGCTTTTAATACAACATTACAGTGTGTAGCTCAGAAAACCTAAATGTCATTACACACACTATAATAATTTATAGATAATGGTCCTATATTATCTATATGAATAAAAACACAATGTAATAGAACTGTGGTTCAGGTCCCAGCTGTGCTGCGAATGCTACAGGGAGAATGTTGTATTTCTAAAATGAACTAATACACGAAAATGAGAAAACAGGAAATATGAAAACATAATGTGGTTTAAAAAAAAAAGCATAACTTGGTCCTTGATGGTATATAATAACAATAAATAGTAATAAAGAAGCGAGTGGTAAATAATAGTAAAAATAGGGACATTTGTGTTTACTTAATTGTTAAAGTTAATTCAGAATTTTGGAGGTGGTGCTCTTAGGACAAAACCTGAAGAGTTTTGTGTAGAATTCAAATGTTGTCTTTGGTTTCTGGTCTCCTGTTACTTGTTTATGAACTTTTTGTTTCTACATAAAAAAAAAAAAAAAAGGTTCCATCTGGGAATTTTCAACTTTGGAACTGCACAACTAAACAAGCTAACTAAGTAAATAATTTGTTTTTGTGTCTCAGATATGGCTTATACATTTCTCAAAATCAAATTCTACCATACAAAGCATACAATAAAAGTAATGCTAAACAAGCTGATTTTAAAAGCACAAGAGCATAACATTTTATGGTCCGGTTTTATGAAACCATTTTGAGTCATCGTGTTTGTCAAACACTACACCAGTGTTAAGCATATGATAGTGTCTCCAGGCCAAAGCAACGAAACATGCAGCATGCAAACATGCACTCCAGTCCTCTCCTCGCACTTTACAGAAGAGTCAACAAACACCGTGGCTGCACCAAATGTTGACTTTCCTGTTCAAATAGCCTCTCTTGTTACTGTAAAGGCTCCTTTGACACGTAAACACACATCTTGTGTTTGCAGGTAAATAATAAATATCACGTATTGTAATAACAATTCTAAACAGCATAATGCATTGAGTCCCTGCATCACTGAGCGTCCTGTGGTTTAAGATCTTTATGCGTTTTTAGAATTAGAGGAAGATCTTTAACTAAGGAAAACACAGCTGTGAGTGCAAATCTCGCAAAACTGACAGAAAGTCACTGCTGGACCCTTGAGCAAAGCCTGTAGTGCTCATCTGTATGCCTGCATCGTATTATTCCTTGCCTTTGGATAAAAAGGAGCTGCTGAATTATGTTTTTCATCCTGGGCTGCAGAGTGGGGGGTTACACACTCACAGCTCTACACTGCCTTAGGATCCATCTCCTGACAATGTTTTTTTAAACTTACCATTGTAAAATTAATACCGAGATAATTTACGAGTACTCTGCCCAGAACGTAGGTTCAGCAGTTAAAAATAAAGGCCTTGTTCGATTCATTAATTATGAACCTGTTGAATTCATCTAAAACGAGTGGTTAATTATTAAACAATCTCTCCATGAATCTGAAATGTTCATGGGCTGACATGAGAATGTTTCATTGTCTGGGGAGAAAAAAAAGCATATAAATTTTGTGTTAATTTGCTAAACCAAACAATCTCCTACCACATGCTGAATCATTTAAGACCTGATATAAGAGGAGTAAACGTGAGTGTATGAAGTGGGGTCACATTATAAGTGTTAATCCATGTAAGTGTTGAAGTGTCACTATGTTCAAAAAAAAAAAAAAAACGGCTAAAGACCTACCTCTTCTGTGAACACTTAACTAACCCCTAATATGTCGCCACTCAAAAAAAAAAAGAAAAATCTGCACTTATACCTGCTCTAACACCTCTACTCTGTGCACTTTGCTCCTCTAGCACTCAATTAAAAATCGTATATGTTAGCACTGGTCGCTTGGGATAAAAGCGTTTGCTAAGTGAATAAATGTAACGTAATGCAAATGTTATAAAAGATGGAAGATACAGACTCACCTCAGTAGCATGCTTTAATATTGCGTAAACTTCTTTTAGTATAAGATTACAGGCAATTAAAGTGTCAGGATAATAATTTAATATAGGATCAAGATAGGGTTAGAGTTAAGGTTAGGGTAAGGTGTCAGGATAATAAAATTCTTTTTTTTTTCTCGGCTAGGACAAATGAGCTTCATACGTCAGACCACACAGACAAGCCAGTGAAACCAGAAAGTGCTTGTTTTGCATCTGTCTGAATCAGTCTGACTTAACAATAAGATAATAACTGGCTTCTGCTGCACCTACACTACAACTGCTGCTTAACAAGAAAAAGCAGAGCGGCTCTGAAAGGGATAAGGTTGCTCAAACGCCAGAGAGGCTAAATATACAAAGTAGATAAAACATGCAACAAGTTATAACAGGTCATGTGATAATATGGCAAAAGAGAATGACAGTGATAGGAAGGAAATCAGAGAACTGGAGATGTGAAGCTCAATACACCAGAAATATATTATGAACTTGCCTTGCACATGAGAGCGACACAGTTGTCCTGGATGAGAAAAGGTAGAAGAAACTGTAAAGGACTACAAGCACTCTGAGCAGCAGGGTGGTGGTGTTATTTATTTATTTATTTATTTTTGACTAAAAATATTTATGATAAAAATATGATCTTGCCTGATGGTTCTCTTTGCCTTTATGTGATACAGTGTAGTGCTGCTGCTAATGTAGTGCTGCTGCTAATGTCACAATAAAATGATCATTAATATTCCCATACATTACCATGATAAATATTTTAAGTCCTTAAAATTTAAAGGATTTTAGAGTACTAGCCCAGTGTGTTCATTTTTTAACCCTGTATTTTTACCAGTTTTGTTTAAATGACCTCTTTTTAAATACTCTAAGATACTGCTGCTGAACAGTTTGAGTGACTCTAGAAAAGTTTTGTGAATTGAGAAAAGGCCAAACTCTTTAACACTCTAATGAGGTGTATTTATGTTTGACTAATACTAGCAGTCTATGAATTTTTTTTTAATATAGACTTTTTTTTTAATATAGACACTTACCCTCCAAGTGCGCCTGCCTTTAATAACTCTCACACAGACCTGAGAGCCAGCAGTTAATAAATTCATTATTTTATGAATATTTTGCATTGTTTTTTTGGTCTGTGGCAAAACTAGTGATTAAACTGTAATACAACATAAAAACTGCAGATGTTTAAAAACTGGCAGTGTGTATTTGTGTAAGGTCCCTTATTTACATATATACAAACACTTACTCTCACTCGCTCTCTCAATCACCACACACACACACACACACACACACACACACACACACACAAAATCACACGCACACTCACACGCCCACTCACACGCCCACACATACCCGAACGCCCGCAGGCACACCTGAACGCACACACCCACCTGTACACACACCCACAAGCACACCCGCGCACACACACACACACATACATCCGAACGCACGCACATCCACCCACCCAAACACACGCACACGCATACATGCACTTTGTTTTGTCCAGTTCTCATATAATCTAAACATGAGGTTTTTTTTAGGCATTACCAAACACTGTCAGTAGTTTGCATAATTGTTTTCTCTTACACTGCCATTCCCATGCACGGAAACACACACACACAGGCACACATGTGCACACACGCACACAGACGCACGCACACAGTGGCACTCTGCATAGCGGCAGATGACCCTTGCAAAGTGTCGGATGGGAAATGGGTCATTTGGTGAGTCCCAGTAGACCTTTCAAAAAAAAAAAAAAAGAAAAAAGAAAAAAGAAAAAGAAAAAGAAAAAGAAAAAGAAAAAAAAAGCCACAGAGCCCACAGGGAATTGTCTCTGACAATCGTCTCACACACACACACACAGCTCAGCACAGCATTCATACTAACGAGCATTAGTACTAAAATTGACCAAACGTTCCCTGGCTGATGCACTGAGCTCATGCAGGAGCTGTAAACACACACTGAGTGTAAAATAACTAAGTAAATACATCAAGTAATGAAGCCTGATAAAAGTATGGGAATAAAACCACAGGATTATGCAACACTTCTCCCAGCCATTTACAGCCATTTACATTCTGGCCTAAACCTCACAGGCAGCTCTGCTCTCAGACATAATGCTGTGACGCCTCAGGAATTCCCTATGATCTTTAAAAGGAGATGCTAATCTTTTTTTTGGACAAAAAGAGGCTTACAATTATGTCACACGTAACAACAAGGCCAGCCTGAATGCCTTCACACCTCACTACTTGTTTGGTCTTTTTTTTAAAAAAAAAAAAAAACAAAAGAGAACAATCCAAGCTCAATAAATATTTACTCGCATACAAGACAACTTCATGAGAAATCACTCGGTAATCAGACTTCACCTTTTTACTCCAACCATGCACGACATCTTTCTGCATGCATGAGCATGAACAAAAGTTCAACATGTCTTTTTTCATGCCAAAAAGCCAGAAAACAGATCGGGACATCCAACAGAAGATGCCAGAATGGACTGACACATGTATGGTTAATTGTGGTAGCAGCCACAATGAGTATTAAATCAGCAGATGTGGCAAAAAAAAAAAATTATTTACTTGTGTAAAAGAGAACCCATTTTATTTAAATAAATCTTAATAGATAATCTGATAATAGCTGAAGTGTAGCTTCAAATTCTTTACTCAAGTTAAATTAGAAAATCCTACATTTACTTAACATATTGTTGCGTCTTTGGGGAAGAAGAAAGGAAGTAGGTTGACCAGGAAGTAAAAACAACGCACTTGCTCTTTTATTGGTAAATGAACCCCTACAGCACAACACGGGCTTGGTGATTAGCCACAGAACTGCTAAGCTAGGGAGAAACAATTGGGGGTAACAAAACCCCCAAGACTCCCAAAGAATGGTAAGTATAAACAAACACCAAATAACATGCTGGAGTAACACAGCCAGCACAGATATCCCGTGAACACACTTCTTTTGCAACAGCAAACACGAAGTCTAACAAACAAAGGAATTAACTACCACATTAATGGCAGCCACAGGGGCTCAGGGGTACGCAAATAAGCTCCTGCAAAGGTGCAACGCTACAGCAACGCTACAGTGTGAAAGTAAAAGTCGACCTCAAATCACACAAATGTCACCTTATCACTTTACATATATACACACTATATAGATAGATAGATAGATAGATAGATAGATACAGTACTATGCAAAAGTCTTAGGCACCCTGTGTTTTTAAGAACAAACTTTGTTACAGATTTTTATTTTATGACTTCTACATTATTGATTCAGTACAAAAACATTTTAGATTTCCTAACATTAGTTTTCCAGAACAAAATTAAATGTTACAGAAACATGTTTGTATGTCAGTAAAGAAAGCAGCATATTACATAAGAGACACTTTTCAGACAAAAAAACATAATGAAGGCTGCTGGGTTTTGCTGCAAAAATAAGAAGCGAGTGTGACAGTCAAAGTCTCCAGAAGAACTGTGGCTGCTTCTGCAACATGCTCAGTAACACTTACAGCTCATTTCCTTATAAAACTGCACACAATGTACCTGAGACTATTATTTTTCTTAAAGTGAAGGATCGTCACAACAAATATTGACTTTGTTAAATTTATTACTGTTTACTGCTCTTTATAGTATTTTTTCTTAATTGTAGAAACATTTAGTTTCATTATTTTTGAAGGCTTCATTGCTCTACAGCATTTCTTTGCATGTGCCTAAGACTTTTGCACAGTACTGTATAGATAGATAGATAGAGATATCTAAAAGCTAATTTAGCTTTATATATAATAATATAAAGTAAATATATGATAATTAAAAGTAGTACATGAAAGAAAAAGACAAGTGAAATACATATACTTAAAAACAGACTTAAGTACAGTAGCAAAGTAATTAGTAATTATGTTTCCATTATTAATCTGAAAGCATATTATTCAGTAACTACAGTGAATCTAACAGGAAACGTATGCTGTGTGTAGTGACGTGAGTGAAGAATGTAAGTTTGGATGCACCAGCAGCTCCTGGGAGTTTAAGGGGTTAATAAAGGCATTGTAGTGGCCTGCAAAACCTTTTATTAAACATTTTCTACTGCAAATACATTAGAAAACTACAGCATTTTCTGAACTCCTTTGCATGTATCTAGCATTATAAATTCTCTTTATCCCCAAAAGTGAAACGTGAGATAATTGCCACTGCAGTGCGGGAGTAGAATAGTCGTTATCTGATTACATCTCTTTTTTGTCTCTTTTGGCTGTTCTCCAGAATTCAGCCACAACAACATCCGACCGGTTTACCCAGGCCACTTCACAGAGACCAGAACCAGATTTATATCATCACAGATACCTGTGGCACACACTCGTTGGAAATTTCCTGTCCCAGTCCATGTATCCCACATGATTTTCCGCATTCGTTCGAGTTTCTGGTGAGGCTGAGTATCCCTGATTTAAGAGGTGCTGCTAGACATCTCACAATCCAGGTGCATTAACCTGACTTAGGTTCTGACTTGCACGCCACAGTCCCACTAGATCCATCATACTAAATACTTTTAGCGTAGATACAGGACTTTAATGTCAAACAGGGATTAGCCGAGCATTACGGGGGTCATATATAAAGTCAGAACAAGTCATTACATAAGCCACATTTATCATTATTACTCATTTTAGTGCTATCAAAGCAGTTTTTTGCTGTAGATGCAGTCTGTGGCAGGCGTATAGACAATGATGAACTATCCTGTGCTGGAGATCCATTACCATGCAAATTGAAATCTAACAGTTTTCATAGTCAGGATTTAGATATAACCACCTATCTAGAGTGTGTACTTGGCAGGCTAGAGGGGGTTCCAGCTGGAGAGACAGCAATCTGTCAGGTCAGCCTGATCCAGGCCAGACGGTTGAAACGATACACTGTCATTAAATCCTGGCCCGGGATTGAGAAAACAGCTGTGTGTGACAGATCTAGCCAAGACTGCCCAGCTGAATCTGTGCCACATACATTCAGCCATGTTAGCCATGAACCTCACTATCCTATGGCCCATTCACGCACTTCCAGCATGGCATACCCTCACTACACAGGCCAAAGGATCCAAAGGATCAGCAAAGGATCATTCTGTAGATCCTGTTCCTCTTCAAATTATACCTACATATGCTTTCCTTCAGTAATGTAGAAAGCAGTAGGGGCTCCATCATCGCTGCAATTAAAATGAGCTGGCTTTATGATTGGTTTCTTTTAGCTTTTATTTCGGGAATGTGTACCGAGTACATATTCTCACTTACAGGCTCCTGGAGTTCAGTGACAGCAGTGTCATGTTGCAGCGCCTCAAGACAAACTTGGGCTTAAGTGTTTTAGTGCTATGCGTTACAGCGGAGTTCAGAGCAGGAACATCAGAAATTGCAGGCATTTCATGCCAAAGTCTATATCCCTGACCTAAACAAGTTTCAAACCTGGAACCCTCTCTAAGCCTTGTTTCATCTGGTCATGTTCCACAACCACAGAGTAACCAGGTCTGTATTTTAAGAAACACACACATTTCAGATAAAAGTCAAGCTTTTGCTTGTAGAAAATTAAAACCACAGAGATGTGGCAAGGTATATGTCAAATGCTGTGTGTTAAAGTTAATTTTGCCATATGGTATGAGAGCAGGCTGCTTGTCCTGGGGTTTTACTGGATTTGGGTATTACTATGTAACTCATGAAAGCTGGAAAAGAACCTGTGAAGTCCACAGTGGACACAATTAATATGTCTGCATGGACAAAATTAATCCAGCACTGATTACATGCATTTTATTATTGTGATTATATTCAGTTCTACATGACTAAATCAATTATAGGATTTAATGTTAAATACATGAGGAATCTACTTTTATAGTTTTTTAATTTACTACTTAGTTTTATTTTGTTGTTGTTTTTTTTTTTTACATGTAGTCACTTAACTGGCAACTATTTATTTGAGACTCTGCTCTGTGAGAAAAAAAAATCTAATTCAGGAGTCTTTGCTGAATGCTCAATCTGATATTTGACACTGCAGTATGCAATTGCAGTATGCAATACTGGTGACTGTCAAAATCCAATAATGATCATATTATTACTATTAGTGCGCATGTAAACACAGACAATATGATATGACACAAAGCTGAACTCCTATATACAGACTACAGTTTTCAATGAAGAGTATTTCCTCCAGGTTCTCCAGTTTCCTCTCAGCTCTCAGTAGCATGCCCCTAGCTGTGAGTGAGCATGTGTATGTGCTGTGCACGATGCCCTGTGACAGACTGGCATCCCAACCATAATGGATTGCCCCATCGTGCCCAGTGTTCCCAGGACAGATCCGGATCCAGCATGACCTTGATCAGGACAAAGTGGCTGACTGAAGATGGCTGAATGGCTCGGGAGCAGATGCTTGCAGCAAGAAGCATTCAGTTCATTGCATATTGCAGCATTCTGTATCGGTATTGCAAAGATCCGATAATATGGATAGAAACAATATATCAGACAGTAGGCTGTGTGTGTATACGAGAGCGAGAGAGAGAGCGAGAGAGAGAGAGAGAGGGAGGGAGGAATCCCCTGCACTGTGGTGGAAATCCTGAGGGAAGGACGGGGTTTACCTTATCACTCCTGCCTGGAAGAGTTATTCCCCTTCACGAAGCAATGAAACAGTGATGATAAAAAAAATTTTAAAAACCAATAAAATGGGGGTCTGCTGTAAGCTGTAATTAGCTGCTGATGGGAATCTCCTTTCTCACACACACACACACACACACACAGGCAATCTTTAACCAGTGCACATCAAGGCATTTTCAGGACTGTGTTCAGGACAGGATTAGCCTTCTGATCAGCAAGGATGTGTTTAATACCTTTAGAAAGCAGCCTTTTGGAGGCTTGAACTCACCTGGAGGTGACACGATGCTGGTGTCTGGAGAAGCCAGAGCTCCTGAGAAGCTCAGCTCTAATCCCACAAGCGCACAGATGAGCAGTCCACGTAGCAAAGCGAGTGCTAACCCAGACAAGTGAGACATGATGGAAAGACCAAAAGCTTTCTGTTCCTCCCACAGACACACACACACACACACAAAAAAAAACAGGGCTTAGTGAATTTTCTGGAAGAATCAAGCCAGCGTTGCTGTCCAAAGTGTCGGGGAAAGTGTCGCCTTAATTCCCCACAAAGCGAGGCCAGACACCACAGTCACAACACCAGCGCATAGACGCTAACGCTGTGTATTAGCTCGAAAAACAACACATACACAACTACTTTAATTAAAAATGTCCTGCAGAGTCTCTCTGGGTCTCAGAGAAGTCTGTATTTAACATTAAAAGCCTGTTTAAGAAGCCAAACTCGGTCCAAAATGGCTCATACTGCGCCAGACTGACTCTTCAAAAAAAAAAAAAAAACATCATTGCATTAATGACTAGCCTGTTTACAGATTTGTGTGCTAGTCTGATAAAAATTATTATTATTTTTTTTTTAAGCCGCTCTATTATCTTAACTAACACCTCAGTTACTTCCTAAGTCAAGTCCCAAAGACAAAAGTGTGAAGTACTGAGGAAGAATTGCCATTTCAGGAACATCTCTTCCAGCCAGGTGCACAAAAACAGCCCCAAAAAGCAGGTTACTATGCATCCAGTGCGGTTTAAAGAGTCCGGCCTCAAACCAAATAATCTCTATAGTTCCACAGAGAGGAGGCGAACATCGTGTGTAGTCCCTTCAGGATAGTCAACTGAATACACGGTGTCAAGAAGATCCGCCTCCACGAGTTACACTGTCACATCCCGTCCTTCCAGTGCATGCAAATCCACTCTGAACACAGCCAAATCATTACGGCCTTCCAGGACACATCTGGCACGGATCAGCAGGGTGTTGTGCCGGCTCGGAGGGTGTCAGCGTGCGGCATCGCTTCAGCGGCTTGGCGCTCGGTGCACAAGTCAAAGGCAGGCAGGGGCGGAAGTCCTTATGCAAATCGCTTCACAACATGAGGCGCTGCAATCAACACGACAGAGTCTACACTGGTACTGAGCTCCTGCTTAGGCTCTGAGTTTTTCCCAGTTCATCATAATTAATACAGCACCCCCTCCCCGCAGTGAACAGTAGCGTGTATTTATCAGAGTGATATCTGGATGAGGTGAAGTATGACAGTGGAGGAATGTGAAAGAGAGCACGCGCCAGAAGTTGTTAGTGGGAATCCTCCTCCTCCTCCTCCTCCTGGCACACTGACGCGCAAACACGGAAACACACCTCGCTGATCTATTGTCCAGCACTTCCTCCTGCACTGCTCTCGCCGGCAAACATGCTGCATGTTACATGGCTGAAGAGTCAGCTCGCGTCACTCAGCACGCTCATTTCAGTCATGTTAGGACCAAACGCGACGTTTTCGCCCCAACAAACGGTGACAGCTCAGTCCCAGCTTGCCCAGCATCAACACAATGCCGCTTAGCCACACAAAACACACAAGTTTTTCTCCGTGGGGTGAGCTGTGATTGGTCAGACTTTCCCAACATGGCAGGATCTGATTGGCTGCTGCTGGGAGACGCACGAGCGTGTTCGAAATGCAGAACGCGGGAATATTCACGTCAAAGCAATCCAGTTTTAATGCTAGTACGATGATGATTATTTATTTTTTTTTACAGGGCGTATTGAAGCCTTTAGTTATTTATTTGCCACATATACATTGTATATCTCAGCTCGTTAGGAGGCTGGAGGTCGGCCATGATGCGGCCCCCCTGGGGCAGGGGGAGCTGGGAGCCCAGCGGTGGCAGCTGGGTGGTGCTGGGGCTTGAACCCTCGACCTTCTGATCACTAACCCAGAGCCTTAAAAACCAAGGGCTCGTCCGGGATTTGAACCCGGGACCTCTCGCACCCAAAGCGAGAATCATACCCCTAGACCAACGAGCCATTGCGCTGATACAGTACTGTCGCGTTGGACCTTATTTCAACTGAGCCATCTCTGGCTTCAACACTGACAGCGTACTGAAAAACTAAAATGTCGGGACGGGGGCGTGGTCTGAACTTTTCAGGGGAAAGTAGCTAACGCATGCTCAAACAGTCGCTAGAAATCGCCAGATAACCCCATAGATTAATTGGCTAATATATATAATGTAAGAGTTAGTTTCTCTCTGAAGTGCAGACATGGAAAAAACAGAAAAAAGAAGCAGTGGCAGTAAGTAACTGGGAAATAGAAATGAAGCTAACGTTTACACATGGAATACTTCAGTTTTTATTACTTGTAAACATTGCAAAGAAAATAATTTAAAAAAAAAACAATAAATAATTGAATAGGTGGGACAAACGATGCTTTCCAGTGATTGGTCAATGGGGCAATGGTGATCAGCGATTGGTCGTTGGGAACAATAGGAATCAGTGATTGGTCAGTTGGAACAATGGTGATAGGTAATTGGTTGTTGTGAACAATAGTAATCAGTGATTGGATGTTAGGAATCATGGTGATCGGTGATTGGTCATTGAGAACAATAGTGATCGGTGATTGGTCATTGAGAACAATAGTGATCAGTGATTGGTCATTGAGAACAATAGTGATCAGTGATTGGTCATTGAGAACAATGGTGAACAGTCATTGGTCTTTGGGAATAATAGTAATCACTGATTGGTCATTGGGAACAATGGTGATACCTGGTCACTGGGAACATAGGCTTGTGCAAGTACAATTCATTCAGGCTTTATGCACTGGTGGTAAGTCGACTGAACCTGCTCTCAACTTGTATAAGCAGCAGCTGTGATGTGAGATGGAGAGCCATACTGAGTGCAGGACAGTCACTAACATCTGCCCAGAAAGTTGCTAGATTTGCCACTAGGCTTTTTTATTATTATTAAGGCACTACAGATGGCAACACTGAGCATGGTAGCACACGACGGCAGCTGCAACCCTTGCAAGCCTTTCCACCTTAATTGCCACCCCAAATCTGACCACAAATCACATCTCAGAGGTTTGTCACTTCTATGCAACTATGAAGCCAATACAGTAACATGATTATATGACCATAAATTTTACACCATGAATCCAGATATTCATTTTGCACCACATATTCTTCAACTGTAACCTTGTCCTAAACATAATTATATGTCACTTCTAGTGCACCTTAAACTTTTTGCCACCGAACTTCTAAAAATCCAGACACTACTCAATACACTCGTACCCATAATCATACTCAAATTCATAAACTGAACTGCAACTCATATGTTACATGTACAGTATGTAAAAGTGCCATTAGGCAAAACAAATAAATATGATAGTGGCAGCTGTATAAAATCCTTCACCTAGGAGTAATGTCCCAGTGGCTGGTGGCACAACATCTTGCTGCACACATCTTCTTCTCACCACTAGAGGCATGCTATATTATTGGGTGAATCATGTTGCCAGATTGGCTGCTTTCCCCCATTCGTTCTGCTGGAAAACAAGGTGCATGGATGAGTGGACCAATGACTATATATAAGAGTGGGGTTTAAAAATGAAGCCAGAATGTCTCTGAGGCACTGTAGCACAATCTTTAACCCCTCCCATTCCCATGTTAGTGGATGGAAGACAAGCATAACTTAAATTTTAAGTATTTAGGTTATGTTGAGTGTAAATGTTGACTGCTGTTTTCCAGTGTATTTTCAGTTGGTACTTTACATTAGCTACTTATACTTACATTACTTTGATTAACATGATGCCTTAGCCAGTGTCACCTAGCTAGCAAATGGTAGCTCTAAAATCGAGATAGCATTCAATGTGCCATCTTAAGTTGCACTTCAGATAATAGTTCTCAAAGTGTGCACTACTGGCATGAAGCAGGAGTGTGTCCACGACTAGTATGGGCGGCCGAGAAGCAGACGCACTGTCTGACCAGCCATATCTACTGTGCAAACTCAGACAAGATGGTGACATTCAATTCGGCTTTAAAACTGCACAATGGGAATAAGTGGCTACACAATAAATCACCACATTGTCCACTCATATATACAGTCACTGGAATGTACTAAATTTGACTTGTTTTACCCACAATCCAGTGCGTTTAAAAAGAACATTGTACTGCTTAACTATTTATCTTCAATAACAGAGCCCAGCTGACGCCTTTCTGCACCTAACAGGCGTATTAGATCAAATCTTTGACATTTTATTCACTTCTGGTGAAAGAGCGTATCACACCCACCAGAACTGTTTTTCAACATCCACTTCCATGTTTAGTTTAAGTGAAAGTGCTGCTTCTAACCTTTAACAGTATAAAAAGCTTAATTTCCGTAAATGACTCTGATCTCATTTTGGTCTGTTAGAGTTAACTGCTGAATTTTAACTGGTTTGGATACCAGGTGTGAGTCAATTTTTTTGTCTTTGGGGGGATTTTGATTGTCGGGCTGAAAACTACTAAACCCTCTAGGCAATGTTAAGTGAAGTTCAATACAAGAATAACAGAGCTTTAAAGCGAGCAGGGATTCATAAGTGATAAGCAGGTCATGGCATGGGAAGCTGAGCAAACAGGTGGCAGATGGGCCCAGAAAGGCCACCTTGCAGAGCCAGTGTGTGTGTGTGTGAGAGGCACAGGGAGAGAGAAGCAGCTCAGAAAAATTGAAGAGAGGCATAATTTGATATGAGCACACAGGCGGGAGAGAAGGAGGCAGACAGCCAAGCAACTAGCAGGGGGATATAGACAGGCTAAGCACATGGCAAAGAAGTTAAGAGAGTGCTTTACTGTAAACTAGAGTGCCTCCCTGCTAAGTTAATGATGCTAACATTAGCTAAGTCTAAACCCACAAATAAATGAACTAAATATTTTGTCAAAAATGTCAACATAGGTATGTAGCGAATGGCTGACAAAGTATAATTCATGGTAGCACACACAGTAATATGTTTTTGGTCATAGCTAGGGTTAGTCTAAGGTTACACACTATTTTCTTATATGAATTAGAATAGTATGACTGATTTTGGACATAGCCAGAGGTGGTTAAATGGGACAATTATTTTGAAATCATAATGAGCATGAACATTGATGAATATATGATATGATAAATGATAATGATAAATATAAACAAGCTATGTGCTATAGTTTGAATTATATCACTTATATATGAATTGTCGATTCTGATTGGTCAGAGGATGTTGATTAATTTTCTATAACAGGGACTCTGACAATAGTTCCAGCTCCAAGGTCAATCAGACCTTTATATTAATGCGCTCATTTTAATACGTTATCGTTTCTATAGTAACAGATAATTCATAGGGATTTGTTTGGTGGACACATAAACAAATAAAAAATATGTAATTGTTGATATGGTAAAGTTTTCTGTGAGCAGACATTTATTTAGCATTTTTGGAATGAGCATCCAGTGTTTTTAACTTTTTTTTTTTTTTTACAGGGCTTTGTGTTTTTTTATTATTATTATTTTTTTTATTATTAAAGCCTTGTTAACTTCAAGAGATAAAACAAAAAAGGGAACAAAAAAGCTGTTTATAGCTGCTAAATGAAGTGAAAACAGGACCCAACTTGTTTAGCAGATATTCCACAACATTAAATGTAACTATAAACAGATAAATGCATAGATCATCATTGCTAAATACATAAGAAATAGTTAATTTTGGCTGTGGTATAAGAGGAATAAAACCCTACCGGACATGCTTTTATCTGAATATAATAAACTTTGGGGTGGTAACAGTAACGCCACATGACACCACCTCAGTGCGGATTATTTTCCTATAACAGCACATGACATCATGTTTTATTCCTTACATATAATTTAAGCTTCTTTGAGACAACAAAGAAGACACCAAACTGTCTATTGTAAATTAGTAAGTGTGTATGGATCTGTATAACGGCTTTCATACGTGTCATTTGGTAATACTCCACAACCTAATAAGAATTCTGTTTAAAAATCATATAAATCACAAAGTCATAAAAAGATTTTGTTGAAGACATTTGTTGAAGCCTGCAAAACAAACACTGCATAATAAACCAAGTAGTTTCAATAAAACTTCAGAAATGTAATTATTGGCATGTTGAACATTGTGCAGCAATACAACATAGTACAAAATATCATACAAAAAATAGAAGACAGCTGGATCATTCCTGTTCTGAGGATATATGATGGGGGATCTGCTGTATGTAATGACCCATTACAAGCCAAATCTGCATCATATGCTTCAGGCTGATTCATCTGTTACATAATAACATGCTTGTTTTTCATAATTCATATAATAATCTGACTGTTTTTCAAGCATATGCATATGGCGTGTTTGCTTACATAATATGCATTATGAATCTTAAGTCACAATAAGCATGGATACGTAATAAAGAAGCAGTGAACACAATAAAAACAAAATTATTGCACAGAAAACTGTAACTATTTATATACTGACATTTAGTAGAAAGCTTGTTTCGTCTGAGGCATGCATCTCATCAGTTTATGGCGCTAATTAATTATTACAGCTTCACTCCCCAATCAATGAGCTTATTTACCAGTCTTCTCTATTACAGCATGGATTTTCTTTTTTTTTTAAACTTCATAAATGTTTGTAATACATTACTTAAGCCAATTATCATAGGTCTATTATATGCTTATTGTTATTTATAGTGTACCCTTCACAGAAATGAGGAAAATTAACAATATAAAATAGAGACAACACACAAAAATTCCACTCAAATTATTTATCTGATGAAAAACATTCCCATAGGAACTACTTTTTAAATGATAGTATTTTCTCTCCTAAACATGTGGTAATAAACTTCATAAACCTGTTATTCTTGAAGAAAAGAAATTCATTCATTCCTTCCTTCATATTCAGTAACCGTTTGTCCTTGTCAATGTCGTGCTGGAGCCTGTCCCGGGAACACTGCGCGTGAGGCGGAGATACACCATGGATAGGATGCCTTTCAGCTCCCAGGAACGCTGCTGCTGCTGCCTTTGATCATGTTCTGTTTACCTCAGATATAAAGTATAAAACTCCTTTGTCATCCATCACCAGGAATTAACCTCAGTGCTGTAATACTCTCTAAATTATGTGGCTTCACCAGATTTAAACTGCAAATGTGCCATAATTTTGAAATAGCATTTTGTTTTACTGAAAAAAAAAAATGCACTACACAAGAAAACTATATAGTATCCCCATATCACTTATTGCAAGGTCTTCTTCTTCTTCATATATTAATTAAGCTCATTTTCAAGAAATAATTCTGAAGCACATTGCAGGTCAGTAATACATCTTTCACTGATGAAGGCAGCTGTTATTACAATACTTGTTACAAATACTATTAGGATGTAATCTGACACCATCCAGTGTCTGAAGAATGTCAGTATTAAATCCTGTACAGCAGTGTATTCACTATAGACCTGCTGGAATATACAGACTGATTAAAAGCCAATTCTGATTTCATGGCACAGAGAATTGTCTCTCCTCATTATTTTTTCACTTATTTCTATATTATCAGTCTCGACAATTGACCTGGTTGTCATGGGCACAGCTGACCCCTTCGAGACGACACACATCCACACAACATGCTCCTCAGATAGCTGTAGCAAATAGGAATATCTGCAGGAGGGGCATGACCTTAAGAGTTGAGAGGTCAGCAAGGACAGCCTGCGACAAAAAGGACACAATAAGGAGATGTTAAACACCCATTTCGATGCAACATTTATGAACAAAACACTGATGTATGTCACACTGGGGTCAGGGCGACTTGTAGGCACACGACTCTAAGCACACAGGGAAAACAACGAAAGCCATTTTATTCTTTATAATGAGAATCTTCAAATGGGATGTGTTAGGAATTGAATTGAGCCAATTCATTGTTCAATTCAATGTATGAGCTTAAGCTATTATTATTGACTTATTTCTAATGCTGTGGGTGTGACACAAGCCAAGAGAACTTTATGTCTATTAAATACTGCTATACCACTGCGCTGTTGAATTCTTGAATCAGATGATGTTGATTCATTCTCTAGAACAGCACGGCTCTGACAAGAGTTCTGGCTGTAACAAAAATGATAGGTTTATATTAATGCGCAAGTTCGAATACGTTATCGTTTCTATAGTAACAGCTCATATGCAGCGACTTGTATGACAGACGCGCCACATAATCTAAGAATGATAATAAATGTATTTTTTTTTAAATGTTGTGGGTTTTTTTTAAATGTTTTTAAATGTTGTTGTGAAAGAAAAGTGTTTAATTGTTGATATGGATATGATACATTTTCCATTGTTGGAAGGAGTCTCCAGTATCAGTGCTTTGTAACAATCAGTAAGTTTCCAAACACGGGGGAGTCTTCAGCACAGAGTATCTTATTGTTCGTTAATGAATAAAAATTGGCAGATTTCTGTGGTGTAAGAGTAATTAAACACGTTGGGACATGGTGTTATTGGAAAATAATCAATTTCTGGGGGTAACAGTGTTGCACCACCCCGTCCTTGATTGTTTTCCTAAAACAGCACACCTCTTCGTGTTTTATTCCTTACTTATTCACCTCAAAACCATGGCGTTCTGTTTCTCCCTCAGAAAATGGTATCCAATAGACACCCTAAGAGGGCAAAACGAGTAGGCACTACACTAGAGCCAGGCTCTGCGACCCTGATGGTGAACAAGTGGAGAAGGTGTGGAAGTCAATCAATCAATTAATTTACTTACCATAAAGCCTAAATGGCCAGAGCTTGAGAATGGGTTGTGCATTCTACATTCGCATTCTCAAGCTCTGGCCTTTTAGGCTTGGTGGCAAGTAAATTTAGAGGCTCCTATCATGTTTGCAGGCTTCTACAGTTTCAGACCCCAGGCCCTAGGTGCTAAAAATATTGTATGTTATGATATGTTCTTCAGCAGGGCCAGGTGCTACATGAGCAAGCAGATAGAGCGCAGCAGCATCTTCCCTTCCTCGCCTCAAGGCCGTGCGTCAGTGTGTTACGGCCAGGGGCCACCGCCAACGGCTCAGATGAAATTTTACTACAGCTGTCAATCCAACTGTCGCCTGAGACAGCAACAAATGATGCTGCTCTTAAAATGCTAGCTATTCATGTGACACTCCACTATATTAAAACATTACTAATTAAAAGACATTGTAGGAGTCTATTTTACAGTCAGTGGGAAAAAAAAACAATCCACACACAGGTGGATAATTCATTAGCAGCAAACTAAGTATAATCCTTATAAAATCACAATCCTCAGAAGTAATGTGTTAAAGAAGCTTACTCTCTATAGAAAAACACACAAAATTGCTTTTCAGCAACCCGTAATGCATTTGGTTCTGGACATTTAGGGGCCAGGAGGGAGGGAGGGTGGTCTGAATTTAAAAATGTCCAGGCCAGCGATTCTAAGGCGTGCCTTAGGGAGACTGGGTTACTGGTGCTGGCTGTAAGTCAGCACGCTATTTCAGTACCTTTTGCCTTCTCTCATGCACACACACTCACCTCAGCCGAGGCCAATGATGTCACCTCCATCAGATTTTCAGCCCGGAACGTGAAGACAGCAGCCGCCAGAACTAGAGAGGAAATGAAAAGCACAGCCAATCAAATGTTCATGTTCAAATGACAGGCTTTGTTTCTGTACCATTTCTAAAAGGTGCAGCAGATTGAGGTTCAGGTTTTTAAAAAAACTGAAAACTATATAACAAAAATATTATGAATGCATTTATTTATTCAGAGTCTGTCAAGAAAAAGGTGTTAAATGTGTTCAGTATACAAGTTTCTGATTGTAAGTCAAAGGACTGACCCACCTGCTACTATCTCTAACGACTCATAGCCAAGGATACGGTCCCATAGCAACAAGAGCTGGTCAGTGGATAGGTATCCCGAGAAAGCTCGAACCATCCACTTAAAGGCGATACGCAATCTGAGGTGGAAAAATTCATTTATCACCAGTATGAAAGCTTAGATATTAAAAAATGTATCTTTTTCAAAAGTCTAATCCCAAGTGGCTTGATGGTAAAAGTGTTCATCGTATTGTCCAAAGATTGTGAGTTATTTATGTGTTTTCCCATGTTGGTCCCAGGACTGGAAACGCTGTATGATAGGGGAAAAAAATGCATAACTTGCCTATGTGACAAAAAATAGGGGTAAATTTGGTAAAAATCCCCAAAACGTTATATAAGAATTTCCGATATGTGTTTTTTATGTGGAGGAGAGTCTTGCATGTGCATATCATAAACATTAGATGGCGCCATTTGAATAGTGAATCCAAGAAGATGGTATTTGTCTTCTGGGACTGATTGTATCTGACTAGTCTGAGTA
Organism: Pangasianodon hypophthalmus; assembly: GCF_027358585.1. Lineage (NCBI taxonomy): Eukaryota > Metazoa > Chordata > Actinopteri > Siluriformes > Pangasiidae > Pangasianodon > Pangasianodon hypophthalmus. The sequence goes on from NC_069713.1 coordinate 16,562,315, forward strand.
TGATGAAATATTAAATATCAATCTTTGCATGTCACATAATAACAAACATAACCATATATAAACATAGGACAACACTATTACTCACAAAAGGTTTCTACTAATGGTCTCTAATGCAAATGTAAAGCTAAACTGACTATCAGTGCATTGACCCAGAATTACTCATCGGAGTCTGACTTATCTTAATGCATATAAATGTGTATAATATATTCAATGACGCACATAATACTACACATCAAATAAGGAGGATATACTGTGCTTCAGACTTACGGTTGGGCCCCGATCGCTTGTAAATGATAGAAGACCTGGGGTAGATGGGTTTGGAGTAACCTCTCAAACTGCAGACAGAGAGAAACTATACCCTGTGCAACGCGCACACGCACACACACACACACACACACACACACACACACATGAACATTTACAGACCTTGAAAAACACACCTACCAGCCACATAGTGAGACATTCTGTAACGTGCTTACTGAGGGGGAGGAGGATATGGAGTGCAGTCTGAAGAAGTAGCGCACGTACATCTCCCTGAATACGCTGTACAGCATGGATGGCTCGTTGTACAAGAAACACAGGGGAGCCACTGCATGACATACACACACACACGCATACACAGTGTATACTCAATAATCACTTTAATAACACCTGTATCTCTGCTCATTCATGCAGTCAGCCAGTCAACCAATTATGTGGCAGCAATGAATAAAATCATGCAGATAAAAGAGCTTCAGTTCACATCAAACATCAGAATGGGGAAAAAATGTGATCTCAGTGACTTTGACCATTACATGATTGTTGATACAGACAGGTTTGTTTGAAAATTTCAGAAAATCTCCTGGAATTTTCATGCACAAAAGTCTCTAGAGTTTACACAAAAAAGTGCTCAGCAGTTCTGTGGCAGGAAACGCCTTGTTGATGAGAGAGATCAGAGAAGAATGGCCAGACTGGTTTGAGCTGACAGAAAGGCTATAGCAACTCAAATAACCACTCTTTACAACCATGGTGAGCAGAAAAGCATCTCAGAATGCACAACATGTCGAACCTTGAAGCGGATGGGCTACAACAGCAGAAGACCACGTCAGGTTCCACTTCTGTCAGCCAAGAACAGGAATCTAAGGTTACAGCTGGTACAGCATCACCGAAACTGGGCAGATGAAGATTGTAAAAATGTCACTTGGTCTTTTTCCAATCTTCAACTGTCCAGTATCAGTGAGCACATGATTCCCTGATTGCAGAATTGTACAAATGAGTAAGGGTACTGGTGTTCCTATTAAAGTGGCCAATGACACAAGTTTAATGCACAGAACTAAATGTATGTCAAACTCACCATACATTGAGAAGCCATGGAAAGGGATAACACCTAAAAGACAAAAAAAGAGCCATGTGATATATCGAGAGAGTTGTTCCTGTAGGATAGCTGCTACACTGTAATTAAAACAGCACTGCGCAGTGTTATGTATTATGGCTATACAGAGCCCTGCTGCAGGTGAAACAGATATTTAAAGCAGGACATAGGTTACTTGAAAGTACCATTTGGAGGATACACCACAGCAAACTCCTCTGCACCAGTCTTGCCTGAGGAAAACAACATGTTTTATTGATTAGAAGGATACATGACACAAAAACAAAGACACACAACACAAAGCACAGGGCTGTTGAATTCTCAGATCTGATTGGTCAGAAATTTCCATAAGAGCTTGACTCAGACACCAGTGCTGGCTGCAAATCACAGGTTTTTATTAATGCACTGATTCTATAGTGACAGCTAATTTACAGGAACTTGTACTGTCGATGATCTACATGAAATAAGTCTCTGTAACAGACAGAGCTGAGGCTGTTCCTATAAGTCTTCCACCACAGGAAAGTCATCAGGACAGAGGACGTTGCACTTTGCGGTTTCTCTGTAACGTGACAAGCTGCATTTTTCTTATTTGTCTTATTAACTTCAAGCAAAAGTGAGGAGAGGACTGGTTATAGCTTCTATAATGTAAGCTATAACAGTAAGTAACTTGTTTCTTGGATGTTACACAACATTAACTTTTTTAACTACTATCATTTTTTTTTAATAAATAAAAATGTAAGAACTGTTGAATTGTATGTCTCATTCATTAGTAAATTTAAAAATCATAACTGTTGACGAACTGCTGTGGTATAAGAGGAGTAAAACATGTTCAGATGTGCTGTTATAGTAAAAATAATACTCAAATAATAACTTTGGGGTGGTAACAGTAACTCCATGTCGCATTGTGCCACATCACACCACCCAGCTGTTGATTATTTTCCTATAACAATATGCTCAGTAATGTTTTATTACTTCCTTCACACACTCTTTGTTGTAATACACTAACACAATAATTTAACATAATAATATAACTGGGTAACACACTGCATTACTCTAATAGAGGCAAAACACACAACAATACACAGTAGTGCACTCTCTAATGCACATTCAGACACACACTCAAATTGAGAGACATGCACTTATAAGGACATTACCCTGGATGTAGGATTTGGGAGGAGTGGCACTATTGTAGCTAAAATGCTCCAAAACTGCAATGTCTCGAGAAAAACACAGGAGAACCTGTTAAAGAACACACAAATTGGCATGAATTACTATAATTACGGGTACATTTTGTCCTCACAAACCTACCCAGGCACATGCACACACACACACACACACACACACACAGAGAGAGAGAAAGAGAGAGAGATTCTATTTTCATTCTATTTTCAATGATTTCTTTTACATTTATGGCAAAGTGCTCAGGTACAATTTGATTGGTGTACTTAAGATCACATGCACAGCCTCCAGTAGCAGATGTCATTCATCACTTCCCAAGAATCAGGGACAAATAGGAAGAGAAATAATAGGAACAAAAGTTGGTGCATTGCCGGTCATTTCAATGCTTTTACTAATCAAATGCTTCAAGCACAGAAAACCTCATATTATTGGAAAAATTTGTAAAAAAAAAATCTATAACAAATTATATAGCAGGGACACATGTGTACTTCTAACTTCTATCCTTTCCACAACTGTTGAAATACTGGCTGTAAACAGTATTGCCATTTCACAACATATCAAAAGACAACATAGATTTATCTACTCGGAAACTTCGTAGAAAAGCCAATATTTATGCTCAGCCTGCTGCTGTTAATCATTTCACACCTGTGGCCTGGGATAGAGAATTTGCTCTTGCAACATTTCACCATTTCTGTTCAGTGCTAACGTTTCAGCACACATTAGTACATTTAACTACCAGATTGATCTTTCGAGCTGGTTCTTTAACTGTAAATGTAATCAGGATGTTAACTACAGCTGCCATCAGTGCTGCCAGAATTAATTACACAAAGCTGAATTTGGGTCAGACATATTTAAGCCGCCAAAAAAAAAAAAAAATTAGTTTAACTGTAAGTGAAACAATCCATGAAAATCCTAATGTCTGAGTCTTTATCTATGACTGAATAGATCTGGGGGTATTTTTAGGCTCATCCACTTTTTGGCATTGTGCAGGCCAGCATATTCTGCGTATTATCATGAGGTAAGAAATGTGGGCTGGAACGGATGATGTCCTTTAGAAGTTTAGTTTATAATGCTGTGTGCAAAAAGAAATACACATTTCTGATAATCTCTCTATGACAAAAGGAGAGTTATGGAAAGAAATGTAAAAAATGGAGGTACAGAGTACATGTGCATGAATTTCATAAACTGTTTTATTAAAACAATGTAAAATTATCGTATACAATGATATATGAAGACAAATACAGAGAAGTCTACTCAGAAGTAGACTAAAAAGTATACTCAGAAGTAGACTAAAAAGTATACTGAGAAGTAGACTACAAAGTATACTCAGAAGTAGACTACAAAGTATACTCAGAAGTAGACTACAAAGTATACTCAGAAGTAAACTAAAAGTAAAGAAGTCTACTCAGAAAGAGACTAAAAGTAATGTGATCATATTACTATTTTTTTTTTTTTCATATAATTTGGGTGTGTATAATGTGTGTTTGTTTGGTAGGGGGGTGGGATAGGAATATCTGACAGTTTTGACCTTGTCAGGACATTTGGCTGGTCCCCAGCCAGTTTTTTTTTTTTTTTTTTTCAAAAACTGCAGGTTGTATTTAAAAAACTAAAAGAAGCAAAAGGTTTCCATTTGGTTACTGAGGTTAAAGTTAGGAATAGCATTATATAGTTGCATTAATAATTACGTCAGTAATTATTAATTACTGATGTAATGAAGGTCTTCACAATGTTGGTGAGACAAAGTCTCAAGTAAAAAAAAAAAAAAAAAAGTCATATCATACTAAAAGGGGTCCAAGAAAACATGTTGGGAAGAGACATATGCTCTGAGTTCGGCAAACACTCACCTGATATAGAAAGTCTTCAAACACAAAGTAATAGTCATCATTACTTGCAGTCAGTTTCACATCCTAAGGTCAGCAGAAAAGAAACACAACTGTATTCTATACTCACTCAATTATCAGGCTAATTACCAGTCATGATATGACAACTGTATTCTATACTCACTCAATTATCAGGCTAATTACCAGTCATGATATGACAATTGCCTAACAAATCTAATCGAGATCAAATCTGACTACCAACCACAGAGAAGCATGCTAATATTCAAGTCAAAAAAGTGGTTTTAATTCTAGTTAGTTCGCTAATAGTTCCTATTATATTTCCTTTGTCCAGATCTAATCTGCGTTCATACGTGAAAGGTACCATTTCAAGAAAACGTGACCTTGGAACCACTCATGACTCCAGACTTTGGTTGAACTCTAAACCTAATGAAGAAAATTTAAAAGGCCTACTTTAAGCAATGAAAATTTACAATTTGCCTAAAACATCGTATAAATCAAGCGGCCACAAAATCTATTTTTATTGAATAAACTGCACCTTTTAAACCTTCTCAAATGTGTACGAGTGCCTGCGTGTGTACCTTATATATTAGATTATCCACGAGCAGATCATGGTGTATGACTGCAGCCTTCAGTTGCTCATAATGCATGATGTCCTAGCAAAAAGAAAGAAAAGGCAGGTAATTAAATCTAACCTGAATGATGGAATAACATAAAGCTAAACTTGAAGATGCTGCAGTTTGACTTTTTTTTTTTTTTTAGAAAGAACTGTGAGGTCATAATCCAAAGTGGCTGAAAGCATTACCCACAATTCCCTGACAAACTTTACCACCTCTTAAAGTTGGCCCCTTTTTTTGTCAAAAGCAATTAAAAACAAATAGAATAAACAACAAGAGTACACTGTAGAATCACCTATACATACTTTGCCAACCTTTCCAACCGCATATATGTAAAGGACTCAATAATAGAGGTGGAGGATAACTTTATCATTGACTTCTTAGAAAATTAATGTTATTCATATAATTGCAGATAATAGCACACTAAGTAGTCTTGCAACTTCAGGAGAATTACAGGTAATCTATTATCTTGGCCAAAGCATAAAGACCAGCATGGAGCAGGAAGTAACAAAGAACATTTCCTGTTCTTCTTTGGCAGCAAATGAAGGATGAAGATGAAAAAGCAAAGATGCAGAAAACTGTCAGGACAATTCACTCATATCCAGAACTATAAACTACAGCTGTCAAGTGTCTGGTTTATGTCAGAACAGCACAACTGCAATTCACCTAAGAACAAAAATCTCAGCATGAAAGCAGTTAATGGTTTTTTTCTCAAATACAAGTCTTGTCACCTGATATGAAACAGCGTATGAGGAAACCAGCCAGAGCATGTCAAACAAGGCTAAACATTCCTATAATTAATAGGAAATGTGTCAGATCACTGCACACTTGAATATAAGAATAGATAGGTCTGGATTTAGACTGTGAAACTCAAAGATCATAAGATATTAGAAAAGCTTTTTCTTCAGCTTACAGTTAATTCAATTTGATGTACATTTAAAAGTAAGTTAAGAGTACTCCATTTATGGATTTATAAATCATTTAGTAATTAACACAGAAGCCACTGTTTCCACTTTTGAGAGCTGCATAAGTATTCACCCCCCCGGGTTAAAACTTGATAGAACCACCTATGCCTTCAATCACAATGGCAAGCCTTCTGGGATTTTTCTCTATCAGCTTTGCACATCTGGATCCTGATCTTTTTCTCCATTGTTCTTGGCAAATTGACCAAGCTGAAGACCATCGGTGAACTGCAAATTTCAAGTCTGAGGTCGGACTGAGGTACCACTCCGGTGTACCTGTTGAAAGGTGAACCTCTGCCCCATTCTCAAGTCTCCTGCTGACTGGAAAAGATTTTCTTCTAGGATTACCCTGTATTTGGCTCCATCCATCTCACCCTCAACCCTGACCAGTTTCTTAATCCATGCTGATGAAAACCATCCACACAACACGATGCTTCCACCACCATGCTTCACTGTGGGGATGGCGTTCTCAAGGTCAGGAGCATTGTTGGGTTTCCACTAGAGATGGCAACGATCTGATACCCAGTAACAGTATTGGGCCAATACCAGCAAAAAATGGTGGATTGGATACCAGAGAAAACATATCGGATATCTGTAACAAATGGCATTTTGGAATCCAAAGATTGGAATTGAATTTATAAAATACATGTAGTTTTGGAACAGGAAATGTTCACTTATAAAGAGACTCAAATATTTTTTCTTTTGTTAGGATTGATTTTATTATATTTATACTTTAAACTTTATTATATATTATTTATTATATTTACAGTGTAAGTGCTTTTTATGTGAATTGCTTCAGTTAAAAAAAAAAAAAGACTTTTTAAAGCTTAGTAGTTTTTAAAGAAAACCGGATGGGCTTTCAGTAACAGTTGATACTCAAGGTTTCAGTATTGGTATCTAGCTTCCACCAAACATAGTGTTTTGTGCTAAACCTAGGAAAAGTTCAGTTTTGGTCTCAAAAGATCAGAGAACATTTTCCACATGTTTGCTGGAATTTCTTTCGTTTTCCTTATAGTTTTGTCCACAATTATTATCACTGACCAAATAAAATGATATGGAATACGGAATTAAATTAGACTTAAATCCATATGAAATTAACTGGTTGTTCTCAAATCCTTATGCGACTCTAAATGAGTGCTTTATTAAAAGCAGGTACACTTGGTAAACCCAATAAACTTATAGATAAAAGACTCAGATAGTGCTAGAATTAACAGTAAAACATAAAAAAATTGATAAGGATTTTTGCCCTTTTCTGATTATATTAGATTCAAGATTGTTCCTATAATATAAAGCCATTTCTAAAATTTCTCTTCACTAAACAATTAGTAATAAACATTTCTTGATTGACTTATAGCTATTCCTTGGTTAGACTTTTTTTAAATTTTAGAGTATTTAAAATGAGGTTATTTAAACAACAATGATACGATATATATAGCAGTGTATGTACCTGTATATTTCAATAATACCTGTATCAAATGCACTCTCTGTATTTTTGTCAATTGTTACATTTGCTTAGATTATTAACAATAAGTTTAACTGCAAAGGGAAACCTGTAGCAAGAAATGTGTGTTACCTCTGGTTCATTAGTGGCATTGAGGATCAGAGCCCATAACTGAGCTCGGAGGCCAGTGGGACATCCCCGTCTGCTGTACTGCTGAGCAGCTGCACTGTCCTGCTCACTCAACACTAACACACAGAAAGACACTCACTGTATACACTCTCAAAAAGGTACATGAGAGCTATAAAGTTAATCTATACACTTCACTTTCATATGAACACTTTCATATGGGCTATATGAACAACAGGATGAACCAACATAAACGAACTAAAGTTCCTTTCCCTTCTCTGTACTGTTTAATAAGATGTCTGCATGAGAGATCTGAAGGTTTGTGTATGTTTTTCTTTTGTCTTTAAATGAATGAATGAGTATAATGGAGAAGAGAGAGAGAGAGAGAGAGAGAGATTGAGGGACAGAGACAGTTGTGTATGAGTGTGATGTACATTTGTATGTCTAAAGAGGATTGTAAAAAAGCACATCCATTTGCTCTCTTTTCGAAATAGCAGGTAAGCATCTGTGTCATGTACGGTTAAAACTGACATGACAGCCATTACACAAATACTCTCAGCAAAATAGTGACATCCAACAGCTATTAAACAAAGAGCCACTTGGGAACTGCACAAAAAGATTTATGTAATCCTTGTGCTTTGTTATTTTTTACCTTTCTTTCCAATACGAAGGTGTTCACTTTCAAACAAATCTGTGTGAAGACGAGAAAAAAAGAAGATAGTAAGCAGTGCATGTGACTGATTAGAAATACTGTAGACACTATCATCTAACTACTGCTATATATATATGTGATCTTTTTGATCATGTCCAGTGCTTAAAATTCTTGGATAAACCTAAATGAGGAATCAGTATAAAATTTTTACTATTGTCCATAGCCAGCTAGAATTCCATGAAATTTTTATTCTCTGACCTTTTACTAAGGTTCAATCTTTGGTCTACATAATATCAATATTTAAAGTCCTGCAGTAACTACAGTCCAGTGCAGTACTCAATATATCTTTAGGTGTCCTATAAGAAACATGGGACATAAAAAAATAAAGAGCAATCACTAGAATTGTATTATGTTTGTTTTGTTTATGTTCATTTTTGAATGTTTTACTCAATTATTATTTCTCAATTATTATTCCTGATTCAGTGAACGGCTAGAACTATGGAGAACCGCATTTACCAACATTATTCAAGTCATGTTTTTATTGTGAGGAAAATTTTTAAAAACAGAAACTAAAAATAATGCGTGCTGTGTTCTCAAGGATCTGCTTGAAATGACTACACTGTATGAGATAAAGAGTTGGATGGATTCAGGTCAGAAGTTGTTAGATGACATGCCATTCACAGATGGATGGACAGAATAATGGAATACCTGGGGGGACGTGTGCGTGATCGTCTATTCCAAGTTGGCCACAATTCAGGCTCAGTTCTTTATAAGCCTCTCTCTGAAAAGAGATGCAGGACATGAGTTTGCTGCTTTGTGCTTGTGCTCCTTCAACACTAGCAAATGTGAACAAAAAGAAGATTTACTCTGATCACTGTTAAAGAAGATTTACTCTGATCACTGTGTGTAAAATGTGGAAGTTGGCAATTAAAAAGAAAAAGGAGGAGATAAAAACTTCACCATCTGTGGGATATCATGGATGTTGAGGGAGATCTGTATAAGTCCCCAGTGGCTTCTGGCTGTGAGTCCCTCGCTACAGTCATGATTGGGGTTCTTCAGACTAATCAACACCTTCCAAAGAAGCCGAATGGTCATACATTATCCATTACCTAGCTAGGTTAATTTATTTCACAAGATGCTACACATATTACATTTAGCATGCGCAGTAATATAATCGTATGATTTATGGTGTTTATTAGTTTACACTCACATAAATTAAAGCATTCCTTCATTCCTACCTACACAACATCAACGTTATGCTATGACCATAGAAACAGTGTGTATGCAGATGTGCCACATTTATCACAGGTAATCATAAGGAAACTGGGTGTGCTTGAAGAAAACATCCTGTCATCAGGAAGCATGTATCTGTGCCTGTCAATCACAGACAGCATCTCTCAGGCCATTTCTGAGTTATTTAGAGAAACATTTCCCCCTGGAATCCAATCAGCTATTTCAACCCCAAGCCCTCCAATCTCTTTAACGCTAGCAGATGTTCTCAATCAAAAGAAACTCACCTCTAGGAAATCTTTGGGTGCGTATACAGGCCTGAACCTGCTTAGATCTGCAAATAAAAAACTGTAATGTTTAGACAGTAGTAATTTATGCATTCTAAAAAAAAAAAAAAAAAAGGTTTATATAAGAATAGGTTGTTTAAGCAATATATTTAGCATTTTATGCTACCTTAATACAATAAATATTAAATAATTGATATGGTAATGATAACCCTAACTCAGTTAAGGAATCTATTCTCTAGTGGTCTTGTTCTACATTTTATATTGAAGACGAGATGAAAGAAGAACAGAGAGAGAGAGAGAGAGAGAGGCAGTGGTTTTGGGCCCTGCTTATCGGGACTCATTCCAACAGTCTGGACATGCTCCGGTTTCACAAGCTAAGCTGTTTATGCCAGGGTCCAGCAGACAGCTGCAAATGTTATCGTACACGCAGCGTAGTGATAACACTGTTATGGAACTGTTATATTCCACAAGAGAACTGTAAACAAGCAAAGGGCGAAAAATAAACACAGGGGGATACAGTCATACACACATGGGGAGGTAGCAATGCTGATGTGTGAAAGGATTGTCAGGGTGTCTGGGTGTGCAGAGAATGACTGTCTGATGCTACTACTGCACACTTAGCACAGTGCCAGAGCAAAGAACACACACTGCCTCTGGTGTACACGTGTAGTACAGATAAAAATAATTCTTCCAACATAAAATTATCTTACATTACTTGAAAATTTCAGAATGCACTCTCTCACTACACTCACTACATAGTTACATTTTTGTCAGAGATTATGTTCAGATCATCATGACCTAAAAGCAACACTTTTTCTCAATATGAAATAGAAAGGGGTTTTAATTCCTGTCACATCCCATCATTTTTCATTTGCACTCACACACCGTGGACACACACACTACCATCAAGAGGATCCACATGCCTGTGAGGGGGTAACTCTCTAAACACTGTCTAATAAACCGAATACTAGAATCACATTGCCATAAAATGAAAAAACCTGACCTGGTTTAGCAGAACATTTGTTGCTAAGTAGTGAACATAAACCTCCTAAAACATACTGGGCTCTTGAAAAACATTCACATCTTTGGAGTCAAGTCCTCTCTGTCCTCAGCTCATATATTTGAACTTTTATTATTTCAGTAGCACTGAAGTCTGCATTGTGGACTGACAGACACATGGACAACACAATTAGCTTTAAATTAGGCTTTAAATTAATTTTCAGCATTTTTTTAAACCAATTTTAGGCAACTTTTCCAAAGATAAACGATTCCAAAGGTATTCATTAAGTAGCTTATATCAGGCTTGAATCAAATCCGATTTGTCTCAAACACTTAATATTGTCGGACTGTTAATCACATCGAGAAGTGGAATTGCGTGATTGTACTTCGTTGCTATACTTAAGTATTATTTTGGCGAGTTTATACTTTACTTGAGTATTGTTGAAATTGAATACTTGTACTCTTAAATACATTTTCAAGAAGAAAAAACATATATTTTTTACTCCTTACTCCTTCAGAGTACTCATTACAAATCTTGAAGGTCTCATCTTCTCTCAAACAGCAAATGCCTATATGCTACACATCAACATTTTATTTACATTTCAGTTTAAAGCATTCAATCAAGTTCCTCTGTGTAGAAAAAACTATCAAGTGACTATTCATAGTCGTATGTGGTGACCTCATGCTACACAATGTAGTTAGCGCTGTAGCTATACGCGTGCATCTGAATATGGATAAGCCATCGGACTGCAGTGTGGGACCTGAGGATGAGCGCCCTGGCCCTACCTCAGTAAATGTTTCAATACGCTGATGTAAGCAAAAACTCATAGAAAATCAGGTGTCACCCTTACCTCTCTAGCAGACATGAACTCCATCTAATTTGGAAAAGCATGATGAGGTCATTTTAGCTAATTTACTAACATTAACTGACTATATTTAACTAAGCCCTGGTTTCTTTGCTCATGCCAGGTTAGACTAGTATCGGGTTCAGTAGCTAGGCAGCAATTCAAATTCGAGCTAATGGCAAATCTTGGTTATTTACAGGATGTTTTACTTCTGATTAATTCATTAGCAAACTGTGGAGCATTAGTTATGCACATAACCAGCAAACTTACAGACATGGAATAATGTTTTCAGGCAAAATGCCATAGTTGCTTATAGCAGTTTTAGTTATGATAGCTAGTTTACACATGAAAACATGACATTACTTAATTTCATCAGTTAAAAACATTTACCTTTTCCTTTTTAATACTAGAGAACATTTAAAAGCAATTTTTAGACTTTCGTTTGAGTACATTTTTGACACATTATCTATACTTAAGTATAATTTCTCAGTACTTTGTCCACCCCTGACCACATCTGTAAATATAGATGGCATGGATTTAGGAAAAAGCTTTGCTTTATATGCAAACACTTCCAGCATGTGTGCTCATTTATTTACAGTATTATCAAATAGCAGCTGCAAATTAACAGATAATAGTGCAAACAGTACTGTAAGTCCCCTAAACAAGAAGCTTCAGAGACAGTTTTTTTTTTTTTTTTTTTTTTACAAGGGAAGACAGAGAATATGTGTGGATGTCTGCAGGCTCTGTCTCTAAAATTGTGCTCATGCTTTATTTATTCAGGCATTAGCCCTATGAAGTTTCCAAACTCTTTTACAACCGGAGCCTGGAAGACTCACTCCACTCTCCACACACCACCAAAAAGATAGAACACAAATCTCATGCCACAATGTACAGTGGTAGAATACATTACATAACACTGTAAGATTTAAAAATCATATGAAAAATCGAAACTTTTGCATAACAGGGGGTGGGAATCTCAAAAATGTTTTGACCATTGGTTCACTTTGAACTTCACTATGTGGCTTTTATAGACCTTTTATAAACTTCTGAACCCTGCAGTGAAACACAAGAAACAGAACACGACATTCGAGTCATTCACGGAAAAATGTTGAAAGTTGACTGTATGATTGGTGTCCATAGGTTTTGTCACCTGTGTCTTGTATTTGATGACGCTTCTGAATATCACAGCAATTAAAAAAAAAAAAAAAACGAGTAATATAGAGCTGTCACGTGTTTCCAGTAGGGCTTAAGATTGTTGAAGCATTGCATTGATGTGCATTGATAAAGGCAAGTTAAAATGAGATCATACGCATGTGTTACCTGGTTCATCTGTGCCCATCTCGTTCCATTTGTTTGTTAAATGTCTCTGTTCTGCAACAGGCCTCTGTGGAATAAATGGCATATTTAATAAACACACAAGAGAAGAATTATGAACAGTTACACTCTTCAAAAAATGTTCCATTAAGCATTTTCTTTGGTTTATCCTATTAGAAACCCTTACAGGTTCTATGCAGAAACATATAATGATTGTAGGAGCAGTTAAAGATTATATAATTAATTACATTTTCAGTCCTAGTTAAAACTTTGTTTCTATAAGCAGTTAAAGCTTTGGTTCTATGACAAGTTAAACATATAATTCTATGACAAGTTAGAACTTTGATTTTATGAAAAATTAGAACTTTGGTTTGATGAGAAATTAGAACTTTATCACATGAGAAATGAAACATATTGGTCTATGTGAAGCTAGAGCTTTGGGTCTGTGAGAAGTTGAACATGGCTCTAGGAAAAGTTAAAGCTTTGGTTCTATAAGAGCTTAAACATGGCTCTATGGGAAGGTAGTGGTTTGGTTCCATGAAAAGTTAAAGTGTTGGTCCTATGACAAGTTAGAGCTTTAGTTCTATAAGAAGTTAAACATGGTTCTATGAGGAGTTAGAGCTGAGGTTCTATAAGAAGTTAAACATGGTTCTATGAGGAGTAGGAGCTGAGGTTCTAGCATGTGACTAGCATGAGGTCTGAGTATTTTTGAGTGGACCGTACCTTGCGGGCCAGTGGAACTCCCAACTCAGTACACATGCTGTTCAAACTCTTCAGGATCCTCTTCTCCCAGCCTGCCTGTGACAAACCACACACACACACACACACACACACACACAGAGAGAGAGAGAGAGTGGTGCAGATGTGAGGTGAGCACAGAGGGATCTGGAGAAGAAAAGAGAAGTGAATGTGGAGACTGAGGGAGAAAGATTGTACCTGGGCTTTGCGCATGTATTCCAGCGGCTCCTTTGTGTGCTCAGGGGTAGCTGCAGGGTGAGCAGGTGGAGGCAAACTGCACAACACACACACACACACATCAAACTGAACATTTTCATGTTATCTAACTCTTGAATATTGATTTTGTACTTTGTAATACATGTTGCTACTGCAGTATTCAACATGTGCTACTGTTTATGGACAGACTATGCATACCTTGATACAGTGTATATAAACATTCATATGACTATATAAAATATTTAAATCGAGTTGATTCTTGAGGAGAAGCTTGGTGATTGCAATACAGAGTATAATTCTAAAATCTGACATAGTGGGAACCTTTTATAGGCTACCCACCTGAGGTCACTGTCTTGGGGTGATGACTGCTGTTACTACTCAACAAGAAAACAAGCTAAGGAGAACATTTCACTAGGTCCTAAGGAAACCACCATGAAGTTCCTCCACACATTAGTAGAACCAGGGTTAAACAGGACCCATCCATTTTCTCCTGTTATCTATACTTGAAATCTGTAAGCCTGTTTGTTTATTTCCAGATGAGTGGTAGGGAAAAAAGAATAAATAAATCAGTGATTTTGGGGGACTTGTGGGTGGTCACCCTATTAGATTTATTTAGCCTAATCTACTACCACCTGTCAGGAATAAACAAACTGGCTGCCAGATTCTCAGCTTGTCATGCTTCACTGGAGTAAATAGTGGAGACAAACATTGTAGAGCCACAAGAAATTGCGTGCGTTCATGGCGTGCATATTCCCACTTGTGCCCATGTTCCTGGAATACACTCTGAATCCACCACAACCCTGGGATTGTGGTGAAGATGAATGAATGAATGTAATCCTGGCCAATTTTCAACAACATCTGTGCACCGACACAAGAGACACCTTCCAAACCACGTCTTCATGGACCTCGCATTGTGCACGGGGCATTGTCATGCTGGAACAGGTTTGGGCCTCTAAGTTCCAGTGAAGGGATACTGTAATGCTACAGTGTACAAAGACATTCTGTACAATTGTATGCTCCTATCTTTGTAACAACAGTTTGGGGAAGGTGACATATGGGTGTGATGGCTAGGTGTCTAGCTACTTTTGGCCATATAGTGTAAATGAATGAGTACATTAATATAAAAGTGATTTGCCTTACAGCCAACACCGCTGTCAGAGCCGTGCTGCTATAGAAAATTAATCAACACCTACCTAACAATCAGATTCGAGAATTCAATAGCACCATGGTATAAGAAATCATAAAGAGCATTCCTTTATATAAGTGGCAGCATGCCCTTGAGTACAGCTTATGGCTGTGATTGGACAGTGACTGCATTCCAGTGTGTCATTACTACAAAACACTGAAAGTGAAATGCAATACAAAGGGGAATTACATTCACCTCTGACACAAATTCAGATTTTTAAATTCAGATTTTTAAGATCAATGCTTTTCAGTGTGGCATGTTGTCCACATGACATAAACGAAAAGCAATACCATTTGGGTTTCATGTTATTCCACTGGTGTGATTGCTTTTCGTATTGGATGAAAATCTTCTTCATAGTGAGTATCAGCTATATGGAGTTAAACATTTCAGTAGGGATTCATGAAATTCTAAAATGCTCCCAGGAGTGAATGAGTGTATTTCTGTCCTGGCTCCAGATACACCAGGAAAAAGCGCTTACTGATGAATGAAGAATGAACGAAATAACGAATGAATGAATGAATAGTGCTTTGAAGAAGGGTTGGGGCCAGAGAAAACCTTGCCATTTAATGATTCCAGGCATAGACCATAACAGTAGGTTGGGGAATTTAAAAGAAAATTAATATAATCACAGTAATCATCCACTTGTTACACAATTTAATTTATTCTTTCTAGTAACCAACTGCTTTAAGACTCTTTAGTGAACCTTTAACTATATTCTCCCAAACCAGATCAGATAAGATCACTAGCTATAAAAAAAATCTGTAACATAAAATGTAACAACTGCACAAACCTCAGCAGAGATACCTGAACTATAAACTATCCTGAGACTTCTTCACATGTGCAGGAAACATGACACAGTTACTTTACCTCCATCCATCTCACTTAGTGACTGAACAGCAGCAGCTCCAGGACCATTTTCATTTCTCCTGCGAGCTCCATTACCACTGTAAAACACTGGAGTTTGTATAAACACGTCATCTTAAAGATGACACGCAAATGACTCACTGACTCAAAGCAGGATATCACCACTCACCGCTTCTTTTACATCTCAGTTAATCTGATTCAGAGCTACCCTCGTACGACTTACGTACACAATAGTAAAAAACATACGTAAGTGTGCTTTTCTTACTCACCACTTACAGTGCCACGCTGCTCACTGCCACCCACTGAAGATTCGACTTCATACCATCATGCATACTGTTGACAATATTTGCATCTGGTTTGGACTGGGCTGTGGGCCACGGATGGCACCAGAACAAATTGACTAGAGCATGTGCCATAATAATGGGGGGAAAAAATCACTCTATAACGGGGAGGCAATGTTATTCAAAAAGAGCCAGAGTGCTTGCAGGTTTTATTCCACAGCAATGAAACATTATTCTAGTAGGAAATAATGTTCAGTTTGGACTAGATAACATCCAGAACTAGCCCAATCACTCTATATGGCCAAAAATATGTGAGCACCTGTCCATCATAGCCATATGTGCTTACTGAACATCCCAGTCCAGATTTTGTCCCCTTTGCTGTTATAATAACCTCCACTCTTCTCTCTTTCTTAGATTTTGGAACATGGCTGTGGGGATTTGCCCATCCAGCCACAAGAGTGTTAGCGAGGTCTGTGCCGGACGCTTGAGATCTTCCACACCAGCCCTGGCAATCCATGTCTTCACTGAGATCGCTTTGTGCACAGGGGCATTGTCCTGCTGGAATAGGTTTAGGCCCCTTAGTTCCAGTGAAGGGAAGTTGTAATGCTACAGCATACAAAGACATTCTAGACAATTATGTGCTTCAAACTTTGTGGTAACAGTTTGGGGAAGAACTATATGTGGGTGTGATGGTCAGGTGTCCACATACTTTTGGCCATATAGTGTACTCACTGCTCTTCATGTACAAACATAAGATCGCCATCAAAAACTCAAAACTCAGCCCTCTAATAATCATCCCTATTCTGTTAGTTAGCATCTAGTGCAATGTAATGTAATTAAATGGAACTCTAATTACATTTAGTTTAATAATGATACTGTGTTTTAGGTATTTTATAGATGGATGAAAAAATATGTTAAATGTGTGTCCCAGTTAAAAAAAAAAAAGAAAAAAGAAAAAAAAAAAGAAAAAAACCTCCTTTGCTGTGTGTTCCAAAGAAAACACTTGTCATCTCGTCATTCTTAAACACTCACTGACAGCGCAGGAGTATAAACAGCCATACATTAGCTACAGAAAGAGAACACTCAACATTTTTATACTGTGTGTGTTTCTAGTTATAATCCAACTTTTCCAAGAACAACTGTCCTATCTTATAAAATCATGAACACTACACACTTCGGCTAGATAAGACATGGCTCTGGCTGTTAATGACATGAGGAAATGAACTGTTGTAGGGGATCTTGGCTCCAGTTCCAGAAAGTCACTACCCTGCACAAGTTTTCTTACTTTTTAATTACTCCTGATCCTGCTCATGAAGAGATAATAAGGCAATTTCCTGAATCAGAGAAGGTGAGAAAATGCAGGACTGCAGCTAGGAACCCCCTTGCCATCAGGTGCAAAAGTCTGTATCTATCCCCTAGCAGACCAGTGTTGCTGTGTTTTACGTTAAACACTGTGTATGTTTAGTGGCTACTCTTTTAGACTGACTTACTTACGGACCCTAACTTCCTAAAAAGTTGAGATATGCAAAGAAAAGAATTTCACTCTGTTGTAATGTATATGTGACAAATAAAGGCTTCTTATTATTATTGGGACATCTTTTAGGTGTACAGTTAAAGGTTTTAGTTAATATTTTTCCACTGTGTGTTGATGATCTTCCAGCTCAAGGGTATACAGTTCAAATTTGTAAAGGTCTACTTATCAACTAACATGACTGAGTGGTGACAGCAGTCACCTTTTAATGTTTAGCATTAGTGATTATTTTATCACTAAAAATAAGATATCAATTCAGAGTGGTTTTTAGGTTACCACCTCGGAGAAGCAGCACAGAAGACATCTGATTAGACATATCAGTTTTGAAACTGAAGCAGAGAATATATGCATATTTCTCAAGTGTCTTTTAACATTCTCATTTTTTATCATCAAACCAGTTCAGTTTCAGTTTCAATTCAGTTTGCTAATCAGACCAGAGACACTAAATAAAATGAAAACTCTAAAGTCTGTAAAGTCTTCCCTTTCTGAATGAATGCCTCTTGCCCTGTAGTTAGTCTCTGGTCCAATGAGCTGCCTTCAGTTAAATCATTTACATAAATGCATCTGATTGATTAAGCAGCAACAGATGATCTGCTACAGATGCTGAAAAGGTTGATGTTTAGAAAACTACTGTCACTCTGCTACAGTATATTTTTTCGGCTGAAAAAGACCCCGGGGGGTTGAGGTCAGGGCTCTGTGCAGGCCACTCGAGTTCCTTTTACTCCAACTTTGACAAACCATGTCTTCATGGACCCCGCTTTGTGCACTAGGCCATTGTCATACTGGAACATGTTTGAGCCCTTTAGTTCCAGTGAAGGAAAATCTTAATGTTACAGCATACAAAGTTATTCTAGACAACTGTGTGCTTCCAAATTTGTGGTAACAGTTTAAGGAAGGCCCACATATAGGTGTGATGATCAGGTGTCCACAAACGTTTGGCCATATAGTGTATCTCAGTCAACTAATCAGCTCTTCCCGCATTAAAGTGTGTGTAAGAAAACAGTAAAATGTTCAGGACAAGGAGTGCACCAGGACCAGGGTTTTCCTTGACACTGGGGTGGTACCATCAAGTGTACATCATTTGTACCTTAAATGTGTATCTTTCACCTGGAAACATGAATACAGTCTAACTTTAAAAAATAATTTAAAACCTTTCTCTAAAAGCTAATTAAAGATACACCACATGCATCTTCCCTAGATACAAGATACATACTATGATCAAAGATATACCCTTGATGGTTCCACCCTAGCAACAAATATAGTTTGGTTCCTTTAGTCTGACAGTGTGTGTGGTGCAAATAATAAGGATAAATAGACTGAAAATGAGGACAGTATATATATATATATATATATATATATATATATATGTATATATATATAGTTAGTTAGATAGATAGATAGATGTCACCTTACATGTGCAATTCTCTGTACACTGCATTTTGCAACTTCCTCTCCCAACCTAACACAGAGAGTGAAAAAATGATTAGCTTCCTACAGTAATTCTCTAGGCAGTGGAGAAGAGAAATCTCAGCGTCTCTCCATCATTATTGTAACATTATAGTAGAGACTGTCTCTGCAGCACCCGGATGATGAAACCGGTGCACACCCTGCGTACCTGACGCTCTTAGGAAATTCCGGACGTCTTCTTTTAAAGATTCGAGCTTTATCTCCGGCCTGTGTAAGCATTCCTGTAATAAAAAACAAACAAACAAGTAGCCACACAGCAGGGAATAGTTATGTCTACTGTACGACTGCTGACAGCTAACTGACGACAGGAAGTGGAGTGATGTTAGTATGAGCAGGATGCGCACACTGCACTCAGGCTAGGCTAGCCTACTCACTTTGGCTTGTTTCTCCAGCTGGGAGTGTAAATGAGTTCCCCTCAGCCGCTGGACAACCTGAGCGATGGTTACAGATATCTCTGTTCCTTCATCCATCTTAATAAATGTTACTCTTCAGAAACCTCAGTGATTACTGTAGCGTCATTTAGTAGCGCAGCATCTAAGGATGTGAAGCACCGTATCTTAGCAACTGACGAGCGCACGCGAGAGGAAACAAGGACTCCGAAACACGGTTCCTACCACCAGCGCTTTTCATAAACACACTCATATTTTTCAGAATGTACCACTTTTAATTACCATAATGATAATAATAAGCCTGTTCATTCTGATACATCATTTCTGTGATATAATTTAAAAATGATAAATAATTTTAATTTGTCAGTTTGTTAGAAATATTATCAATATTACTTTGTAGGCTTGTTTGTATTAGCTTAAGCAGCGTTCTCAAACCTGTGCAATAGCCCTGTCAGTACAGGTTTATTTTATGAACGTTATTTAAATGTGTGTAATAATGTTTTTAGTCTGTTTATTGGAGCCAGAGAGATTTCTATTCCTGAACTTTCCCCACCAGAGCACTTCAGGTACACGGTGGCAATGTTTACAGGCCTACTTGTTTTTGAGTTACTGAGGTTTGGATTAAACCCATTCAATTCAAGTGACCATCAAAACAACTATTATAACTCAGTAATAAATATAATAACGTTTGTGATCATAGGTCATGATTTCTACCTCTGTCCTGTACTTCACACACCTCTCCACTTTTCTACTGTTATACTGTGCCACTTCAGCTGTACGATTTACGCCGCAATGCCATTGTTTGTAAATGATATAGAGTAATATAATTCAATTCAGTTTAATTTATATAGCACTTTTAACAATAGACATTGTCATGAAGTAGTTTTACGGAAAGATGGAAGTAGATTTAGACTTGGACCTGTAATGAGTAAGCCAGAGGTGATAGTGGCATGGAAAAACTCCCTGAGGCAACATGAGGAGGAACCCTGGACAGGAAATAGACTCAGAAGGGAACCCGTCCTCTTCTGGATGTACACTCTGTGGGCACTTTATTAACTATATCCACCTTGTAGCTGCACGCATTGGCCATTTTACAGATAAGTCTTTCTTATCACTTTCTTATAACACTTTACGATTACAGAGTGCAGCCCATCTGTTCTTACGCCCTCCTGTACCAGATTTATAACCACAATCTGATTACCACTGAGCAGATATTATTTGAGTGTATGTAATATTATTCTCAGCACTGACATATTATTGTATCATTCTTAGCACTGACATATTAGTGATATTGTAGTGTATGGCACTGATGTGAATGTACTAGGGTGATTCCATGATTCCACTAATATTGCATTTACAAATATGTACAGTATATAAAGTAAAGGTAAAAGACAGCAACCTGTGTAAATGTTTCAGATAAATAACTTTAATAAACATTAATAAAAAAAAACTAAAAACCCTTAGAAAACAATATTTTTGACTGATCCAGCCTGCTGTAACTTCACTTTACCTTGAAATAGGCTATAGTATAAAAATTATTAAAATATTTCAAAAGTTTTTTTTTATTTTTGTATTAGTGTGTGAATCCATTTAACATCTCATGATTGAAACATTTTTTTCCATTAGTCAGGTATAGGTATATATATATATATATATATATATATAGATATAGGTTATGAAAAATAACTCAACAAAATAACTCTGAAGATCATGGGAAGAAGAAAATTGGTCTCTCGTTCTTTTTTCTTTATTTTCAATGATATTATGATATTGACTTATAGGGTCACTTTGAAAGTACAACCCTGTTACCCAAATAATAGATTAAATTAAATTATACATTAAATATTTTTAACTGAATCACTAGAATATCCTTACTGTCCTCATGCCATTAGTATGGATTTTTAACTAAACACATTTTGTGTGTTATGTGTAATTCTATGCAAAAAAAAAAAAAATCTCTTCTAAAATGCAGCAAATCAGCAAAGAAACCTTGTAAAATATTATTGTTGCCTGAGATGGATTAACATATATTCACATATTTTTTTAGATTCAGTGTTGAAAAATGATTTTAAAAAAAATAAAGTTTAATTTTTAAGAGTTACAACTGGCTAACTGGAACCACAAATGAGGAATCATTTAAAGAAGTATATAGCAGTAATACTGAACTTTTAAATACTCATGTCACTTAGGAGTTGAGAAGCAGTCCACAAAAATATCTAATGAAAGACTAGAGAACAATTAACACGAATGTGTAAAAGATCAGCTACAGTCCCTAACTCTATCCAGTAGCCTATAGCACATGCAAAGACTTCAGAAATGACAAAAAACACTGACTAACAAGAAAGAGGTGTGAAAATTGACACAGGTGCTAACAGTGATCTGGGTGCAGTGGAGCTGAGGCAGGAGCTAGATGGCAGAAAGAAAACCATGACACTTATTAGCTGGAATCAGATGAATGACCTGTGTTTTTAAAGACGTTCTCTGTCACTGACACTAGTTCATTACTATTAGTATATATAACAGAATAATGAGATCTGTTTGCATGCCAAAATAACACTGTCTCTGCTTTAGTTCAGTTATGACACTAATTGTGTTTCTATTCAGTCAGATCAACCTGTTCAGTCTCAAGCTGTTTACACTAACCTATATTAGACTTAATCTTTTCAAACTTCTTTTGTATATATTATTTATTGTAGTGAGTTGAATTAATATCAGATGTCTGAATCATTGTCAGAACCTTATCTAACTGCCTCCTATAAATCCTCGAACAAGATTGATGGAAAAACATTCTGATCCTCTGTTTTAGTCTTTTTAAAGTGATTATTCAGAATTCAGGTTATTGTAGCCTAAAAAAATGAAAAAGCTTTTTTATTTAAGTATTCATGATAAAAGCCATTATGAAAATAATAATAATAAATGTCATATTCTTAGTTGATACCAAAAAAAAAAAAAAACAGTGATTATTGATTATTTTTCAGTGCCACATTATAATGATCATGTTTAACAGGCTATCTATGAGCTAATTATCAATGTTACTGGAAGCGTGAAGGGTGGAAACTGTCTGATTAAATGATTTGTCACTCAAGGGCTCCAACTGGATTTCAAGCTCATTTTCAAACCACTTCACACAATTTCATTTCAAATAAATAGAGCCGCCTGTTAGGAAATGGGTAACAGACTACATGCATTTTTTTTAAAAAATGATCAGCCTTTTAATCTGAGTGTGTTATGGTTTATAACAATTTTGACATAGTTGCCATAAAATGAACTAACAAATGTGTTTATTGCGTAAAATCAAAATTGTGTGAAAACACACAGTATGTAATTATATGATAATTTTTTATTCTTCGTATGCAGAGTCTTGACAACTGATAAAAGTATAATCTAAATATTTATAATTAAGGTACATGATTTAACCACAATAATTAGGTTATACTGTAATTGAGTCAAGAGTAAAGGACAAATCTGTACTTTCATATGTCATGTTAATTGTCTTCTTCTTTAAGAATGCTCTTCCCGGAATAATTTGTGTAATGTATGTTGGCTTTGCACTTACAAGCTGGAAGCATTTTCGTTCCATTTTCCACCTGTCAATTATCTGCTTCTCATTCTGCTGCCTTTGCCTAGGCTCTCATAACGGCTGCTTACTAATATTACTGCAAGCTTAAAGGCTGTATACAGTTGTTATGATTAAGTATTTTGCAACACAGGATGAAATTTAATTTTCAACTCATTCTCATGCATTAAAAAATTGACCTGGCTGATTTCCCAAATCATTACCACCTAGCTAGGAAATGGATAGAGGAAACTCCAGGCTTTTAGAGAGGCACATTTGTGATGATGTGATGTATGCTGGGAAAGAATAAAAGGCTATGTCCAAAACTATCTAATCTACAGCCATATTAAATACATTCTTAGAAAAGTAGCTTCATCTAGTGCCTGAGAGAACCTTTAAGGGTTATGACACAACACCCATACAAAATGGTTTCCCATTCAGTAAAAGTTCCACATAGGACCCTCTTAGAAAAGTAAAACCACCTAAATAACCCTTAAGAAACCTTTTTTTTTCAGGAAGTGGTGTATATCAGAATAGATGATAATTTCACCCTGTTGCAGGTTTATTATTCAATTCAATTCAATTCATTTTTATTTGTATAGCGCTTTTTTACAAAGGTCATTGTCTCAAAGCAGCTTTACACAAACAAAAGTAAAGTGAAGTGTGTGTGTGTGACGTCTCTGATGAGCAAGCAGGGCACATACCTTGTATCTACACCCATCTGTCATTTTACCTGTTACACACTTACTGTATATAAGTAAGTATACAGCTTCTGCCCCTGTTTCTATGCACAGGTTGTCAGCCTCGCTCTACCCCATCCCTCAGTGGAAAAAGACCACCATAGTACCACCATTGGAGGTAATGGTGGACCGTTCTTAAGACAATGACAGTGCTTAAAATCCCCAACAGCAGTCATACCGTCATGTCATATTGTGCTGAGAACCCAAATAATATATTGCGTGGAACAAGATAGAGGGAGGCTGATGTCTGACTTGTGCATGACAGCAAGCAGACTAGTCAGTTATCATAGTATGAACCTACCTATGCCTTTACACTCTTAGGAAAAAGGTAAGCAGATTATGCAGAAGCATGTAATGGAGCTATTTCCTATAACCTCTTGTATTAAGCTGAGAACTCAAACTATCTAAATAAGCCTTGACTTGTTTGGGGTTTTGTTCTGAATAGTAAATGGCAGGCTTACCTGATAAATGCCCAAAGTTTGGACGTACAAATGTAAAGTACGTGTAGGCCAGTCTGATAAAGTGGCTGCTGCGGGTGTGTTGAAATACTGTAGTAAAGATGGACAAGCCAAAAAAAAAAAAAAACTGCAAAGTTTTAGATTTAACCTTTTTTTTTTTTGGAGTGTATTTAGTATCCCTGCTGTGAAATCCAGCTTAGTCAGATCCACTACCAGCTGCTGAAACACAGAGTGAACTGCTCAAGCTGGTGGACCATCAGCTTTAATCACTTATTTTCCACTTTCCTTATTACTTAACTACATTGAACAGTAAATGTTTGAGATTTCCTAAATGCCTTACTGTTATTTGTGTAACGCTGGTAATGTTCATTCAGAACCTGTTTCCTTTCTACCAGCATGTGCCACTTGGTAAAGAAGGACTATCAGTTTAACCAGTTCTGGGGTTTGGCAGCTGCTCAAGTCAAGCTGTTTTGTTTTTCTTTTTTTTTCTTTTTTCTTTTTTTTTTTTTTGCCCAAGGCTGTTTTGGTTATAGCCTTACATTCATTGGTATCTGTACAGGAAGCAGTGAAAGGAGAGGTAGATGAGCTTCATGCCCAGAGGACTGGGAGGATTTCTCCAGCAAGGCGGGGTCTGTGGTGTCCTGCGTGCGCTGCGTGCCACTTTCACTTCATTTCTCCTACACCTTTCAGCACATGCACATTTCTCTCCTGTGCACACTTTATTCCTTCTTTGCTAATCCTTGATTTAAAAAAAAACACTTTTTTTTATTTTGGTCGTAAGGAATTTTTTGTCTTATTCTTTTTCTAAGAAATAAATCATGACCTGCCCCAGAGGAGATGTAGACATGATGGCACGTCACCAGTCGCTGCTAGCCTGTTTTCCATTTTCCAGTCGATGAAGAAGGAATCTGTCTTTTTTTTCCCCCCTTGAGATCTGGACAGACAAGAACCCAAGCCAACATGGAGACATTCACTATACATGACATGCTCATTAACAGCACGGACATTTATAAAATACTGTGTGAGTTCGCCTTCAGGAACATGTCCGAGTGCGAGAACCCCAGCGACCTGGGCACACAACCACCAGCGCTGGAGCCTAAAGGTACAAACAAAGCTCATTCTTTCCTGTGCACGAGCCAGTCTCATGCTATCACTTCATTTCATCTTGTTTGGGAAGTAATCTTCTTAATTCCCAGCTGTGGATAAGAATTACGCATCCATGTGCCGGATCACCAAAATTACGCACTAATCTCCATTGCGCACAGTCTCAGGTCACTGCTGAGCTTCAGAACCTCCTCATTTCTGCCATTTCTTTAAAAAAAATACACATTTATCTATAAAACTATAGAAATATAAGCACAAGTCAATCAGATGGCGCAATACTACAGAAGCATTAAAAATAAATCCATTCATAAAATGAATAGCTGAATAAAAATCTAACATTTGTTCCAAAAAGCCATAAATCTGAATATGATTTATGTGTTTATACTACGCATGGAATTCATTGTTTATTTAATAAATACCCTGCGCTCTTAACCAAGGAATTGTAGAACCCTTAAGCATTCTGTGGTTTGCTTCCTTGCTGGAAGTCTTACAGTTCTCTACAGATTCTCTGAAGGTTTCTCAGTCCAAGTAGAACCCTTTTAATAAGCTAAGAACCCTAGAGAAAGAACCCTTCAGGAAATTTGTTTCTTGGTGTGCAGAAAAAACTGATAAACTGTGCGTTTGAATAATAATCCCTTAAAAGAAAGCACATTTGATGAGTAATTTGGTCATTAGCATATGGCCAGCAGATTGTACAAGTGGTAGAGAGGGTTCCAAGTAAAACCCTTCTAGCAAGCAAAAAAAAAAAAAAAAATTAAAAAATTAAAATAAAAAAAAAAGTACCTTTGAGCAAATATTGTTCTTGGTGTGCAGATAAAATATGTTTAAATAATAATCCCTTAAAACAAAACATATGTGATGGGCAATTGTATCATTAGCATATGGCCACCTGATTTTACAAGTCTTCATTTAACCTTTTTAATTTTTTTCACATACAGGCATGTATATATATGTATATAAATAAGTGTGTATATATTTAATATATTTAATCATGGAGGAATGACGTTAAGAAAACCATATCTTCGTCTGCATCATAATAAACACCTAAAACTGTAGAAAGATAGAGAAAACATGTATTTCTTCAACAGTTGATATTTGTCCTGTCCCCTGTTTGGAATGGCAGATATAAACCAGACGGTGCGGATCATTCTCTACTGTGTGATCTTCCTGCTGAGTGTTCTGGGGAACAGCCTGATCATCGCAGTGCTGGTGAGGAACCGGCGCATGCGAACCGTCACCAACCTCTTCCTGCTCTCTCTGGCAGTCAGCGACCTGATGCTGTGCGTGTTCTGTATGCCTTTCACCCTCATTCCCAACCTGATGAAGAACTTCGTCTTCGGCAGCGGCATCTGTAAAGTGGCCACCTACTTCATGGGTGAGTAGCGCTTATAGACATATTGCACACAGGTCTAATCAAATATTCTGTATTCTGGGAGTAACTGCAGTGTAGAATTACAGCTGTTGCTCTGGGAATAGTGTAGCTTGACAGGATGTATAAATCGAAGGAATATCTGCAGTACGTGAAGAGTTTGGGGAAGGGGGAAATCTGCTGTACACAAGTTTCTTGAGAAGGGTTTTGCACAGATGATGAAATATCTCTGTCATTATGTGTGCTGGCTTAGCAAGCAGAGTTAGAGGTAATTCTCAGGGGACATACTTAAGTATTAACAAAATACTTAAGTGTCCTTTAGTGCATTGTGTTCTTAGTCAGCACTTGCGAGACCTGTGAGGTCACTTCCATTCATTTGAAGCTATTGATAAAGAATTTGATTTAAGAGCATGAGAATATTGGTGAACTGTAAATGCAACGCAGTTCCAGTTTTGCCAGAACGCACTTCTTTGGAGCTCTACAGCCGTCCTATAGGTACACGTAACAGCTGTCCTCATGTTTTACGTGTTTATAATTCTCTAAAATATGACACTAGTTCCCGATAAAGCAGCCTGGTTTTACCAGCCGCGTTATTATAACAGTGTGAGTCTGTCATGGCTGAGAGTTCACAGATCGTTTTGTTGGTCATTCATTAGAACAGTATGTTAGATCAGAGTCCTGAAGTCCTGCTAGACCAGTCCTGAAATAAGTAACGTCAGACGTCAGCGGCTCTTAACATACCGAGTACAGCATGCTTTTAACATTAGCTCATACAGTTATTAGAACCTGCAGTAAAATGCTCTGGTCTATACATGTCCACTGTAAAGTCAGATCAATGTTGTTGGATTTATAAATGTTTTGTATAGAGTAGCCAGCTCTAGCAGTATAACAGCCTCTCAGATTGTATTCTTGCCCTTCCTCTCGGTGGTAAAGTTCACCGAGTGCACCAGCAGCATATCAGCCATTACACTGCATATCATTTTCTGTATTTGTGTGATATATTTAGCAGTGAGATAACTATGCTGGTTAATATGCCTCAGTATTCCTATGCTCACTCACTGACAGTGCCATTTCGTAAATTTGTAACACACTCAGGTATCTCGGTAAGCGTGTCCACCTTCAACCTGGTGGCCATCTCTCTGGAGCGCTACAGTGCCATCTGCAATCCACTAACATCACGCACATGGCAGACCAAATCCCACGCCGCAAAGGTGATCAGCGCCACATGGCTGCTATCCTTCCTGCTCATGGTGCCGTACCCAATCTCCAGCACGCTCGTGCCCTACCGCCGCAACAACAACAGCACGGGCAACATGTGCCGCCACATCTGGCCCAGCGACATCATCCAGCAGTCATGGTAACATTTCTTGACACCCTCAGCCCTGATAGAGCAGGTTTTTGTGGGTTGTTCATGATATGAATTTACAGAAGCTGCAGTCTTGATGGAGGGACTGTCCTGCTTGCATACTGTTAGTGTTTCAGACATAACATTAAGGAACATTATACTGTAGAAAGTGAAAGCGTATTGGAAAGTATTGATTCGCCGAGCTGTGCAACTTTCCTTTTTCTCAGGTATGTTTTCCTGTTATTGATCCTCATCCTGGTGCCAGGAATTGTGATGATGACAGCATATGGGCTAATCTCTGTCGAGCTGTACAGAGGAATCAAGTTTGAAATGGCTAACAGAAAGGCAAGCCAAGGTAAACTAATTAATAGTAAATTAATAGTAAATTAATACACACTTATTATACAAGCATTTATTATACAACCTTTTTCACACTTCTTATAGTTAAAATTCTTAACGCTTTACATACCAGATTAAAAATTAAACTATAAACAATATGTTTACAGATAAAAGATTAGACAGTAAATAAATAAATACATACACACATACATAAAGGCAAACCGAGGAGTCATGGTAAAGATAAATGGTTAAAAGATGTTAGAACAACAATTCATAAATAACAACATTAATAAAATATTCCACAATTAATTAAAACAATCTGGAGGTATTGATGAAAACACATGAGTAGATTTATAACACTCACAGAGGGTATGTTTAATGAACTTTGACTGAAGCCAGTTTGAACAGATTTTAAAAAAAGGAATCTGTCTTTAAATATTAAGAGTTTTTAGTTTCCTGATAGTGTCCTACTTGGAAGTCTTTCTAACTTCTAACTACTAATAAAAAATTATAGCACTTTTAATACCAATTTGCACTAGCCTGAGTATTTTAAGAGTTTTACAGAACGAGGCTTTTAACATCGTTTGTGTAAGTAGCTTGAGATAAGGGCTTCTGTTAAACGCTGTAGATGTAAATGCTAATCTGTTGCAGGGTTCTTTAAGGTAGTGGTTCTCAACCTGTTTTCAGACGTGGACCCCTAGCATGTTCTGACTGATTCTCATGGAATATGAATTTTCTGCATTACCCCATTATATACATATATTAACATATCATTATAATGTATACAGTGCAATGTGTAATAGTCTTGTACATAGTAGTCTATATGATTATATAATATATATTATATAATAGCCTGTATATAAGTAATCTATATTACACATTTTCATAAACCTGCAAGTGTCAAATTTAATCAATTCTTAATTAGATTTGAAATACTGCGTGCTATTCACATTGCTTTAACTTTAACAGGGACTTTTCTTTTCATTAACAATGTGAAACTTGAAATTGAAGTTTTTTGCAGCTGGGGGTGAACATTTAAATTGTTCACACGTTTTCTTGCTAACATTACACTTGACTTAATTATTATTATGAATTATCATTTGCTTATTTAATCCATCAGTGTGAGACACAATGTAAATGTTGTAAAATTGTATTTAAGGAATATTTTGAGATATTTAACCAAAATTCCATTTATAGATGTTTGAAATATTTTTAGAACCAATCCCATGGACCCCTCTGTGATTATGCCACAGACCACAAGGGACCCACGGACCCCTGGTTGAGAAACACTGCTTTACGTGTAAACCTCAGGGTTTCTAATTTTAGATATCTATAAATAAGATTATCGTATTTTCCAGAAAAGGACAACAGGGATTTTGATCTCTTTTCTAGTATCAGCTAAAACCAGTCTTTTTCAAATTATTTCATTTTACTTTTTCAGCTTCCAAAGGTGTAGGTTTATGTATAATGTTCAACATTAGCATTTTTTGTACATCTCCTATATGTTTCTCAGAGAGGCAGAGCAGCACAGGAAGCCTGAAGCCCAGCGAGTGTGACGGCTGCTATCTTCAGCCCTCCAAGAAGAAGCGCTCAGATGCGTCCGCCAATCAGCAATCGGCACTTCTGGCTTCCAGCAGCAAACCCAAGCTGAACCGTGTGTGCAGCAACAGCCCCACAGCCAACCTGATGGCCAAGAAGCGCGTGATCCGCATGCTGTTGGTCATCGTGGTGCTCTTCTTCCTCTGCTGGACGCCCGTGTTTGCGGCGAATGCCTGGCGAGCATTTGACAAGCGCTCGGCTGACCGCCTGCTCTCCGGAGCTCCCATCTCCTTCATCCACCTGCTCTCGTACACCTCAGCATGCGTCAACCCCATCATCTACTGCTTCATGAACAAGCGCTTTCGTCAAGGCATGCTAGCTACCTTCACCTGCTGCACAGGGCACGCAGACAGAGAGGGCCGGGGCAGCGGGCGCCTCAGTGCCGGAGGAGGAGGAGGAGGAGGAGGAGGAGCGCTTGGAACTCTGGGATGTGCTGGAGGGGGAGGGAAGGAGAACACACAGTCCAGCGGGACTCTCACCAGGCTGACATACAGCAGCATCCGCGGGTCAGCACAAGCATAACAGAGTAAAAAGAGAGTTAATCTGAGAACTCACTGGATTCCTTTAATGATCATCTGCTCTGGGATGTTTCCTTCAAAGATTTCAAAGATTGGTACGTGAGGAAAAACAGTTGCCTACTTATTTTTAATCTGTTTCTGAAGAGGAGCCTTTTTCTTTGTATTCCTTTCAATCCAGGCAGCTCAATGGCAGTTTTCTGAAAAGTTTGGACTTTTCCTATGACCTGAAAAACCAGAGCATTAGCTGAGAACTGAACTGCTCACTGATATACGAGGCATTAAGTCTGTATGCACTAGTGAGCAAGAACATTGAGAGACTGATGTTAGAGTCCAGTGTTTAAATTTGAATTCATGTCACTGGTGAGTAAACAGATACATCAAATGGAGCATGACTGTGCACGGCTTGAGAGTCGCTCTAGTCTGCATTAGGGCACTGACTCATGCATGAGCCTTTTATGAAACACAAGAATTGATGGATTGATCCTGGCCCATCTATAATCATGCACAGAGAGAGAGGAGAGGAGGTTCGTTAAGGGGCTGAAAATTTATCTGTTCATCAATACAGTTTTATCCTCTGTGTAGTATGATAGGTCTAGAACCACTCATCTAGCAAATATGAAAAGATATGGAAAAACATTATATCTTGCTGGACTTATGAGGGGAAAATCATAATACTTTCCTTAGTTCCAGTGGATGAATAATACAGTTAACACTCAGTGATAAAGTAACTCCAATCGGTTCTTTTTTATATACCACACTAGCTGTTTCTTTCCCTTCATTGGATAATTTGCATTCAGTCATTTTCAAACTACACAGAGAAAAAAACAATACTGATGATTTCATCTGACTTTGGTGTAAAGAATATGTATTGCACCATTAAACTTTCCGCCACTTGCTGTGTTTTTATGTTTTGTGGCGCACACTGGCTGAAAGGGACTGAGGTTGTCCAGATGCTCTGAGAAAACACACAGCTAACGCTTTCAGAGACTGTACAGACCTCCAGCATAGCCGAACCGCATGCAGTCCTTCAGAATGATGCCAAACAAACATACCCAGAAGTCAGTTTGAAGTTCTGTGTACATACTATTAGCCACATATAATTTACTCCTTTGGGCCATTTTTCAGATTGAAAAAAAAACCCACACAAATATAAACAGATGCAAACACTGTTATATGTAAATATAATGAAACATCCTGGCAAGCCTGCATACCTCCGTAGCTACAATCTATTGTCATTGCCACACAAATATGCAGAAACGTGTAAATACAGCGTTGGTAAATTTCATTGCTGACGCTCTTTGTACAGCGTCTATGTTCATGGGGTATATCAGCACAAGCACCGCATCAACCTTTTTTTTCCTCCCAAAGGTACACAGTAGATTCTTTATCCAAATACTGAGTGTTCTTTGAACCTGTACAGATTGTACCTTTTATTTGATCTGCCGCCCTTTCTTATCTTCCCATGAGACTTTTCTCACCTGTGAGCAACACGGAAAGCATCAAGCCAAGGCCTGTCACTCACACCTGGGCCTTTTCCTCCCGAAGGAAAATGTAGCATTTTGTATGAATTACCTTTCTCGATTAAATACGTTTTATTTCTGTTTTCATTGTTCACTAACTGTATGTAGACTGTTTGAAATATACTGCATTACTTCATGCATACAAGACAGTGTAATTGCTCATGTATGCTTCTTGGTGGTGACTAAACACTGAACATAATAAAAGCTTGATTACACATATAGCCTGTCTCTGATATGTTAACCCAGCCCAAGTGTTCTAACTCAAACACTGCACTTTAAAGCACTTCTAAAGATTTGCTTATTTTTATTTCAGCTAAAAAGACATAGCAGATTGGCGGACTGTGTGACTCTGGACAGTTTTATCATGTGCACACCTTTAAAAGTAGCCTGATTGTAGTGTAATGGTCAACTGTACATTTTCTTTTGGGAAATTCAGAACTTCTTTACAATCAGTGAGAGAAAATATCTATATTTAGGACAGTATTCACAGCCTGACCATTTTTTTTGTTTTTGCTATAAACTGAAGACATTTGGGTTTGAGATCAAAAGATGAAGATGAGATGATAGATCAGAATTTCAGCTTTCATTTCCTGATATTTATATCTAGCTATGTTAAACAATTTAGAACATGGCACATTTTGTTTGAACACACCCATTTTTCAAGTGATCAGGAATACTGGAATATGTGACTGACAGGTGTTTCTTGTTGCCCAGATGTGCCCTGTTAGACTGATTGTTTAAACAATTAACAGCTCTGAATGTTTACTCTTGGTTTGAGCCCTGGGTTTTGCCTGTGAAGACTGCATTTGTTATTAAAAAGGATAAACCAACATGAAGGCCCGAGAGCTATCTGTGGGAGAAAAACAAACCATTTGGAATGTCCTGAAAAATAAGGAAACCGCTGGTGTACTATCAACCAGAACATTGAACAGGTCGGCCAAGGAAGCGGCCAAAGTGTGGAGAAAGAAAGGATCTGCTCGTGATCCAAAACATACGAGTTGATGAGTCAAGCATGGTGGTGGTAGTGTCATGGCTTGGGCTTGCATGGCTGCTTCTGGAATGGGATCACTAATCTTTATTGATGATAGCAGCAGAACGATTGCCATCACAATAAAAGACTTCATCAGGGGAAAAAAATTGGAAGGTTTTAGACTGGCCAAGTCACCAGACCTTAACCCAAGTGAGCATGCATTTCACCTGCTGAAGAGGAGACTGAAGGGAGAAACTCCCCCAAAACAAACAACAACTGAATGAAGCTGCAGTACAATCCTGGAAAAACACCACAACAGAAGAGTGCAAGTATTATTTACTTTGAATATCTGTACCAATACTTTTGATCACCTAAAAATTGGGTGGTCCCATGTTCTAAGTTGTTTAACACATCAGTAAATGAAAGCAGAAATTCTGATCTATCGTCTCATATTCGTCTTTTGATCTCAAACCCAACTGTCTTCAGTGTATAGCAAAAATCAATAGAATTGCCCTTGCCGTTCCAATACTTTCGGAAGGGACTGTATAACCTGCGATTTGTCAGTCTGATTTTTCCTCCTATCTATCAACAGTAGATGCTGGAAAGTTAAATGGCTACCTTCTGAAGGGCAAAGGATTAAATAAAGCTTTTAAGCGCTATGAATTGGATGCTCTCGTGTATACACACACATGCATGCACGCACACGCTCACACACACACACACACACACACACAGCAACCCAATAAAATGTTTGGGCAGTTAAATGGAAACGTCTCTGGGTGTCTGTGGAACGCTTAGTGCTGCTCGCGCTCGTGTGGAATACTTTCCTTTGCACTACAGTAATCAAAAGGAGCAAAATATGGCTTTTAACAGCCTTAGTGGAGAGGAGGTAAAGAGTAAAGGATTAGGATGGCACTCTGACAAGGCACCAGTGACATTACCCATGAGTCAGTGCACCGGTGAGGATAATAGCTTTTTTGTGCTTAGTATCCTGAGTGACTAGCAAGCTGAAAACTATCTAAACAGATGTGGATTAAGCTGCACCGTGTGCCACTGTGGGAAATTTATCAGATGTACCATCTGGTTGAAGAAGAACACTTTTTTTTTTCCCCCAGAAGTGTACAAATCTGGTACAAATGGACTCATTTTCATGAAGCAAAGAAAATACAATATTAATATTTCTCAGTTTTTTTATTTCTTGATTTTTATGCCAATATTGCAAGTTGTTTTATTCCTTTAATGACATATGAAACTGAGCAGGTGCAATATGCACACAAAAAAAACAAACAAACAAACAAACAGACAACTGAAACTAATGTTCTACATATAAAAAAACTGCCCCAATGATTCATGTTATTGCTAAAATATCACAGACGGCACAGGATCCTACTGGCAGGACTGATACCACTACCATACCAACACCTCGGCTTATTATCACTAGAACAATACAGTCAGAGAGATGGGGCTTGTACTCATGTAAGAAGGTGAATATTATGCAGACATAAGCTATGCTTTCGCGCGCACACAGACACAACTGTAGAATTGGGCACACAACAGTCAGCAAGAAGGAATAAGAGAAATGAGATTCTTTGTAGGTACAATGAATAAGTGCAAAAGTATCACAGAGCAAACCCACAAAGAGATGAAGAAGGAAAAAGAGGAGTGCAGTCTGTCTATTCTGACTGAAAGTAGCGAGAGAGAGAGAGAGAGAGAGAGAGAGAGAGAGAGATATCTTGCATGTTGTTTAGCATTTTAAAATTGTAACGCTTTGTGCCACAAAGAAGCTCAACTTGCTTTTACAACACATCTTCTAATACAATGAAAGTTTTTTTTTTTTCTTTCTTTCCCAAAGCTGCCTCTGGTGCTATTTTTCTTGGGCAGTGCATGAAATCAAAGTTTAAAAAAAGTCATTTGGCATATTAGAGGACATACGCACACACATCCATCAGAGCTCATAAAAAACAGCTGCATTTGGAAGAGCCAAGTAAAACATGGAAAATGAAGTGAGATGATGTGAAAAATGTTACCAGTGGACTACAAAAGCTGTCAAATAGACAGAAATAATAAAATAGGTGGTTATTCTGAGCATGGTCACAGCTCGTACTGTGTAAATGTAACTTGAGGTGGGATGAAATGGGTTGTAACATTTCACTGCTGTGACGACGATACACAACGTTGTTAAAAGCGTGTATGCGTGTATCGCTATACGTCTGAACTCTCCGAGATACGTTACTTAATGGATATGAGTAAAAGATGCTTTGTCAGACTATTCATTCTTCAACTTGGTAAGTAATGTAAAGCACACCCAGTTCAGTTTTAATCTTTTCTAGAAAATTCCTTCATTCTAAAGCTCCACAGCAAAACACAAAATAGACAACAAAGTCAATGTAAACAGCAAAAAACAGCTAGGATTGTCATATATGCCTGTTTGGAGAGCAATACAAATGAAACTTGATGCCACTGCTTCAGGTGACCACTGTGAATTGAGACATGGAGCTACTGAAGAACATTTTATACAGAATGAACTGTTTAGAACGTCCTCAAACAGCTGAAAACAAACAGGATCGACGGCCATTTCTCATTTCTTAAGTATATTCAAATATTAAGGGGATTTTTTTTTCCACTTGGAAGCAAGCTGGCCTTAAAGCACTTCATTGGTGACGCCACACTAAACAAGAAGGCGATTTCATTAATAATTTAAAAAATACAATATTAGACTTTAAAGCTACTTTTCATATTAGTAAAAAAGGAAACGGAAAAAAGGGAAGAACGCTGTCCTTTAGCAAACTTTTTTAACGTAAAGTTCCAGTCAGGAATGGACAAACAGCACAGCTGACTAGCATTTTCTTTGCTAGTAAACTCGTAGTTCTAAACACGTAGTCCTGAAAATGTTTCTATTGGTTTTAGATATGCATCGGCTCAAGACCGTCCTTCAGCTTTCGCTAACTGAGCAGGGAAGTTGTTTTATTGTTCTTAAATCAGACGGCATATTAGTCTAAAGTAAAGCAATGGGCAAAGTGAACTCAAGATGAGTGTGCTGTTGATCATAACCACTAACAGTGGATCAGGCTGGTGAAAATCAGTGGGTATTCCCACAGACAGAGACAGAGAACCTATACAATATTGCTGTATGTATATATCTTTGAACAACAAACATACATCTAAAGGGCATTAAACTTCTATTGGACACTTCTCTAGTCTCTTGTCACCACACACCAAATTGCTCAGAAAACAGATACCACAGTTGCTAGGCTATGAGCCGTAGACGCAGGCGCAATGAAATACAAATAGTTTTAGCAAAAGGAAGCATAGTGATGCTCCTCATAAGTTAATCTACTGTACAAAACTACTACAGCAGGCTGATTTGTTAGTTTCTCCTAGCTGGCATTAATAATTTTCATATACATTAGTGTGTTAGCAAGGCCACGAGGAACAAATCGATAAGTGACGTAAGTAAAGCTCTACTTTTGGTGTACGAGAGGCCACGGCTGCCAACACACTCTTCAAAAATTCCACACAGAAACAACTACGTGCCACAACATCTTTGGGTATGTTAATGTGAGAGCATCTAAAAGTTTTGACGACATGCAGAAGTTAAGGGTGTCAAGTCTGAACTTGAAACAGCCTTGTTAATGACAATCAAGAAAAAGAAAGATTTAGAAAAAAAAACAACAACAACAACAACACAAGGCTGAGCTCAAGAGTTTACAGTCACAGGCCACGGTCTTAAGGTGTGAACTGCACTTGAACTAAATGTGTTGTTACAGTAAGGCCACATCTAATGGAAGATTATTACTTATTCAAATAATCCAGTCACTTTGTAACAAAAAAATTTCAACATAATATTAGCAAAATTAAAAATTAGGAAGACAAAGGAATTTCAAAAACGTTTTAGGAGACAGCATGATTTCAGAGCACAAACCGAAAAAAAATCTGTCCAGTCCAGACTTATGACACTCTGATGGTAACAGCATCCAAACACAACAGCGCTGCTTCAGATCATGCGCTTTGTGTGCGTTGGAAACGATCAGTACTGAATGGCTACGGTTTCGTGGACACACTCATTCCACGCCTCTGTATTGCGACTGGTGCGTTCTGGTTTCACTGTTTTGAACAGGAGGAAGAGAGAAGTCGCTGCTCCTCCTGCGACACCTAAACACACACTATTATAAAATCCTTAAAGGAAGCATATACACGTCATATTGCAGACAAGGCAGAGGCGTTGCTTAAAGCTTTTTTGTTCTTTTCAGAGAATTTGTAAAAATCAATAATAAAAATAGACCCTCTGAGATTCTTCCCAAAGCAAAACAACTTCAAATAAAAAAGAAAGAAAATACAAGTTCCATATCAAAAATTGAGAAATATCAAAATGAAGTCCGAGCAAATGTGAAAAGGATATACGTATACAGATATCTATACGTATACAGATGAAAAAAGCTATACACAAAAGCCAAGAGAGGGCAACCGCACCCTGCTATGCCCACATCCCTAATGAAAAAAAAAAGAAAAAAAAAAAAAAAGATAACCAAAACTGTGTAAAAACTCAGAGTAAGAACAGAATCTATTTGGTAACAAAAGCGTACTATATGTTTAGATACAAAAAAAAAAAAAAAAAAACGTATGGAGGAAAATGTACCTTTACTAAAGCTTATACAATAACCTTGGTCCATAAAAACTACGTTTCATTTACAAATTTAACGTGACCCTCGTCTCGTAAGTCCAGACCAAGCCACAGGTGATAAGCCTTTTTACTCCTTCACACAAACACAAATCAGGAAAGTGTGGGGGAAAAGAGGGAATTCAAATAAAAGGTGGAGTAGAGACCTCTTGATTAAATGCATCATTGCTATGGTCAGATGTTCTCGTCTTCTGTATCTCGACAGGTGCAGGTGTTCTCAGCCGTGTCAGCCATGTCCATCACCAAGCTCCAAATAGCTCATCGCCTCCATACCACTTTGCTTTCCCCTCTGTTCATTTTTACTCTCCGTATTCCTCGATTTTGTGTTTACATTGCCCAAATAAATTGTTCAGTTTTGAAATCTATATGCAGCACTTTGTTGAAATGTACCTGTAGTTTTTTTTTTTTTTTCACCCATACACTAAGTTCTTGAGTGCTACCACGTGTGTTACGAGACCACAGTGGCCGTGGCGTTGGAAGAGTTTGCCGTGACTGAATTTGGTGTGTCAGTGTTGGGGGTGTTATTAGCGGAGCGCAGGATGGCTCCGGCTGCGCTGCAGTGAGGCCTCGGGCCCGGCTCCGGCGTATATGTGAACGTCAGAGTGGTGGAGTAGATGATGCCGTCGTTCCTCACCAGTGTTACAGGAACCTGTACAGGCTGTCTCACCCACCGCCAACCCTCACGGAACGCTGAAATGTCCGGTACAACACACAGCATGCTTTCTCCACACCTGCGACACAAACAGGATTTACCGTGATTAATATATTACACGCTGCACGCTGAGTGGAACAGCATTTGGTTTGACTTCATGGGTTAGTATAATATATATATATGTGTGACAATAGTTTAATATACGAATACAAAAGAGACGCCCACGACTGGCTAGTGTCGATGAGATACGGAGTGCGCCATCCCTCCAAATTTGCTCTCGTGGATCCCAGCCACAGATGACTTGAATTGCTGAAATGTTTTGAAATGTTGCAGGCAGGGGCCCTTTCATAACCTTTTTTTAAACTCATCTTTACAGACAGTGCCAATAATTCCAGAGCTGAATGTACACACGCTCATTTGAGAGTGTATATATCATGTAGGTGAAACACCATGGTGGCTCATCATCATTTGTTAAGTCAAAACACTTTACGTAACCAGCATGATATTTCCTGTCATGATATTTCAGTCTCACCTGCACAAAACAAATTTTAAAAGCTTCATCTTCTCTAAGCAGTCAAGACAGCATTTAAGATAAGTGTGTGTCTGTGTGTGCGCGTGTGTGTATGTACACTGTATATATGAACTTTTCACCACCACCAATAAAAATCCTACCTGTACATAGTCTCGGCTTCCACGTCCCCGAACCACACGCGCAGGTTTGGAGCAAAGTTCTGCCCTGTTAGCTCCAGCATCGCTACATCTCCTCCACCGTTCAGCTGAATGCACGTGCACACACGCGCGCGCACACACACACACACACACAGACACACACAGACACACATGCAGACAATCCATTAGTTTATGTAAAAGAATGTGTGTCCAATGATGCGTGGCTTCTTGCAATTGCTCCTTGCCGCAGCCAATTCATTTCAGCGGAGAGCTCTGTCAGATCTGCACAGTTAATGGCGGTTGTGGAGAAGTGAAATCTGGTACACTGTGTGGCGGGATAAATTCAGCTAAATTTTAATTTAATACAAATTAGTGCATCTGTCTTTAGAGAAGTTTTTTTTCCCCAAATTCTCTTCTAAATATAATACAATGGAGCTCTTGATTTTCAATACATTATACACTCATCAAGCACTTCATTAGGAACACTATACTAATACTGGGTAGGGCTTCACTTTGCTCTCAAAACAGTATCAATTATTTATGGCATGGATTCCACAAGATGTTGGAAACATTCCTTTGAGATTCTGGTCCATTTTGACATGATTGCATCGCACAATTCCTGCAGATTTTTCAGGTGCACTTTCATGCTACGAATCTACAATTCTACCACATCCCAAAGGTGTTCTATTGGATTCAGATCCAGTGACTAGGAAGGCCACTGAAAAACACTGAACTCATTGTCATGTTCATGAAACCTGTTTGAGACAACTTTTGCTTTGTGACATGGTGCATTATCATGCCGGAAGAAGTCATTAGAAGATGGGTAACTTGTGGCCATGAAGGGATGCACATGGTCAGCAACAATACTCAAACAGGCTGTGGCATTCAAGCCATGATTGATTGGTATTAACGTGCCAAAAGTGTGCCAAGGAAACATTCCCCACACCATTACACCACCTCCACCAGCCTGGACTGTTGACACAAGGCAGGTTGGGTAAATGGATTCATGCTGTTGGTGCCAAATTCATGCTGTTGGTGCCTACCATCTGTGTGCCTCAGCAGAAATCAAAATTCATCAGACCAGGCTACATTCTATACATGCTATATTTTTCCTGTCTTCAGTTGTCCAGTTTCTTGAGCCTGTGTCCACTGCAGTCTCAGCTTTCTGTTCATGGCTGACAAAAGTGGAACCCAACGTGGTGTTCTGCTGTTGTAGGCCATCTACCTCAAGGTCTGACGTGTTGTGCATTCTGAGATGCTTTTCTGCTCACCACAATTGTACAGAGTGGTTATCTGAGTTACTGTTGCTTTTCTGTCAGCTCAAACCAGTCTGGTCAATTCTCCATTGACCTCTCTCATCACCAAGGCGTTTCCGTCCACAGAACTGGAGTTCACTAAATGTTTTTTCTTTACTGCACCATTCTGAGTAAACTCTAGAGACTGTTGTGTGTGAAAATTCCAGGAGATCAGCAGTTTCTGAAATACTCAAACCAGCCCATCTGGCACCAACAGTCATGCCACGGTCAAAATCACTGAGATCACAATTTTGCCTTTCTGATGGTTGATGTGAACATTACCCGAAGCTTCTGGCCCATATCTGCATGATCTTATGCATTACACCGATTAGATAATTGCAAGTATGAGTAGGTGTACAGGTGTTCCTAATAAAAGGCTCAGTGAGTATAAATAACGACTAAGCAATGTTTCTATTGATTTAATGATGATGACAAAGGTGTGTATGTTTAAGTGTGTGTGTGTG
This sequence comes from Pangasianodon hypophthalmus, assembly GCF_027358585.1. Classification (NCBI taxonomy): domain Eukaryota; kingdom Metazoa; phylum Chordata; class Actinopteri; order Siluriformes; family Pangasiidae; genus Pangasianodon; species Pangasianodon hypophthalmus. The sequence goes on from NC_069713.1 coordinate 16,603,101, forward strand.
TGTGTGTGTGTACCTGTAAGCTTTCAACCACAGGCACAGGGGTGACAGATGAGTGGACTGGACCCATTCCCTCGTAGAAGGTGTATTCTGCTTTATCTGTGCTGATGATTGTCCAAGAGGCACCGTCGTTGATCATCTCTTTATTTGGTTCTTTTGGGCATGGAGTGGCCTGAGAAACACACACACACACACACACACACACACACACACACACACACACACTAAAGAATGCAGCAAATGGGTGCCATACATTATTAATAAAACAATTATGTATATGAGATAGGCTTGTGCTTAGAGACAAGACAACCTAGGATAGCCAATTTAAAAAAAATAAATTATGAGCTGAAAAACATCACATTACATCGGAATAATGCAAACTGCAAAATTCACTGGATGCACGCATGTGTGCGTGTGGACAGACGGACTTTTGATTTTTTTTCTGTGGCTAAATCTTAATGGGTGTTCTGTTGGATATATATATATGGATATATAGTGCACTACTAAGTATTACAATGCCATTATGCTACACACAACTGAATAATGATGTGTATAATTACAAGACATGGCACGATACCACTTTCTTCTCCAATACCAATGCTGAAATCTTGAGTATCAGTATCAGCAGTTAATTTTAACAGTTAAACTAACCCAACCCAAAAATCGCATACATTTTTAATACAATATAAAGTATAAATATAATAAAATCAATCCTAACAAAAAAAAAGTACATTTTTTATAACATTTTCAGTTTCAAAAATAAATTTCTTTATCCACTAATCAGGACTCAGGAATTTTTATTTTATTTGACTGTATTTGCTACATAACATTTGCTCTTACTTGAAACTGGATGATCCTCTCTTGGGAAAGGCACAGGTACATCCTCTCTGTATCCTTTAGGTAGAAGGCACACTTATGCAGCTGAGATACGGGGTCGTCTGCGTCCAACAAGGCCGTCTGCTTGTCCACCTTACGGATGATCTGCGCGAAAATACATTCACAAATGATACACACACACACAAAACTGTTGCACTCCTATTATTCCTAGTATAATTAATGATATTAATACTAGAAAAAGTAGGAGTAGGAATAATCCAGGGTTTCTTTAACTACGTCTCTACCCACCTCACTGCACTATATTAGGCAATGACTGAGTTTCCACACTAGAGAACGTTTATTTACAAAAAAAAAAAAAAAACAACCTAGAACTACAACTAGTTCTGATTACTTGAGCTTTCCCTATTGATTGTGGATTATCAATGTGCACTCAGAGTGAAAGTAATATGCGTAACAGGAAATCTAGTCGGATGTTACAGTGACTGAATTCTGCACAACGTCCAAAAAAAATTTAGCTTAACTGAGTCTGATAATAATATATTTTCACACATCTAGTTTAAGACACCATAACAATATTTTTTTGGAAATTATTATTGCATTGCACAGCGGTTAGTCTGCATTAAGATGTCTAACACCTCAATAAGTATGACTTTCTCACACAGTGAATATCAGGCTGTTTGACAGCTCTGCCCCACAGTGAAATGTACATACAGTAAGCGTAACTAATTCAGTTTGTAATCAGATACCGACTCTCAAATTGCCCACGATGCACCTGCACGCCACATCACCAAAACACGCATACATATGTTGTACATACGTTCATGTTTACGTTGAACTATGTTAATTATATTGAGTAAAGCATCACCACATACACTCCTCTGAAAAAGCAGACACATCTCTAAAGGGAGCCTAATGCACAAATACCTTCGAACGATTCATTAAAGCACTCTACAACTTAAATGTCCATTAACGAGTGGGTTTTGAGTAAACAAGCTTTTATGTTCTTTTGCTTGGTACAGAGAAACACCTCAAAATTGCTTGTGCTACTACTGATGTATTAGAAAGTGAAAGGCTTAAAAACACTGGAGTATTCATTAAGACAGAGAGCGGTTTAATGGCTTATTGGAAAGACAGACAAGCAGAAAATGGTTTAAAATTTCTGGAATAGTACAAACTTTCTTGAGAACAGAATGTCCATTATTCAAAAGTGCCAACATTGCTAATCAGAAAATCCTAGTAAGTTTTAGAGGGGAAAAAAAAACAGAATTTTAGCACAAAAAAAAAATGTAATGTATCTTGGTGGACTGGATGGCTATTTTTTTCCCCAGATGTGTGTCAAGCAACAATAAGAAAATAGCAAGAAAAAAGTCTGGTGTGATTGCTATTTAATAAGATGCAGCTCCACCATTTTGTTTATCAACCAAAGACACCATAGTCACGCCTTCTTGGTTTCTACTGGCTCACAAGACAGAGGCTTGTGAATTCAGAGCTCAAAATCTCACCTGGCTGAAGTTGGCATGAAATGAAAGTAACTGCTGGCAGAAACTAAATGTGCTTTTTTTGCATCCTGTGTCCTTTCCCCTTCGGTGAACTGTCATTTCCACCCTGTGAATTTTATTAACGTTCAGTCTGGCCACTGTTTTAACCGAAAAGGCAGAAAAGCGTAGCTTTCTCATAAATAAAAAACTTAAATACTACAACTAAACCTTAAGTGTTGGCATCTCTGCATTATCAGCCGAGAGAGAAGTTTTCCATTATTACAAATTACAAACAGACAGACAGACACACACACACTCTGACAGACAGACAGACAGACAGACATTACCAGTCGTGGCAGGGCCATTCCTGTGACGGAGCAGACAAGTTTGACAGTTTGGCCGTAGTGAATGTAACCATCACGCACGGTGAATTCCTCTCCCTCAGATTCCTCATCATCCACTGCACACACACACACACACACACACACACACACACACACACACACACACAGACAGAGCAAGGAATCAGTTTGTGCATTCTTTAGCAGTTTGCTTCTTTTTTGTTTCTTTGACCATGCCAGCTGTATGATGAAGATGTTTATGATTGTGCAGATTTGTATGCATGTGTGACTGCGTCTGTCTGTATGATGAAGTTCTGTTTATGCGTTGGAAAAAGGCTGCATAAAGAGCCCATGCCTTTGCTTGATCTTTTATATATGAATGTATATATGTGTATATATATATACATATAAATAAAAATGTATGTGTGTTTTGCTCTTGGCAATTAAAGGCATAAAGTGCTGCTCAAAAGAACAGCCATATTTTGTCCAGTGCTGGATAGTAATGGCCTACATGTAATCAAAATTATGTAATCAAGTACTTGTAATCAGAGTGAGAAGTGTGAAAATGTGCATAATTATTCTTAATTAAAGCCTCTTAAGCAGTGTGAACTCATCACTATAATCGAGATCGCATTATTACCTTACTCCAGATTGCTGGGTTTAGGACGCTTAACTTAGAAGACAATCAGCTGTGTAACATTTCTTTAAAGGGAGCTATGCATAACTACACGAGTTTGCTTTTTCTAATGTTCTGACAAGCAGCTTAATCGGCGTATGCTTGTCTGTTTGACAACGTAATACTAATAATAATTTTAATGTAATACTCTAAACTGACAACATATCAAAATGTGCTCTTTTATTCTAATGTATATAATGAAGTATATTTTGTTTGCCTTTCTGATAATAAAAGAAGTCATGCAACATTTAGTCCTCTGTACGTTTATTAAAACACTGTAAGCGTATCCTACACAGAGGAATATGACGCCAAACACACCAGTCAGAAGTAGTTGAAAAGTAATCTGATCATATTACATTGTGTGCATGTCTGTGTGTGTGTGTGTGTGTGTGTGTGTGTGTGTGTGAGAGAGAGACTTACAGAGGTGAATATAGAAGGCTCCCCACTGTTGTGAGCTGGCATGAAAGTTCCCGCCCTCCACATGGAGGTAGCGTGTACTGACTGTCTGAGAACGCAGTCTGTTAAACAGTGCCACTTTCGTTCCAGACGCTATACACACTATACACACAAACAGAGAGAGAGAAAGAGTAAATGAGAGAGAGAGAGAAGCAAGGAAGTCATAAAAAGGTTAGCTTGGCATTTTTAGACTTCATCAAATATTTACAGAGTTTAAGAGCCAGAGAGCCAACTATAAAATGGAGTTCTATTTGGTAGAGGAAGGAGCACCACAGCAAACAACACACTGCTCAGGGTTTGATGTTAGGATCATGTTAAGCACACAGCCATTCTAATCTATGAAGGAGTAGGGCAAAAATGTTGGCTCTGGCTCCCCCTAGTGGAGAAGGATGACTTAATCTTTAGTCTAAACAAGTCTACAGCTCTCTAGCAAACTACAGGTTGAAGTTGTGCATTTTTTTTCCACCACTGCTTGAAGTTCTCTTTCATTCATCTTCAAAAAACACTTTATCTTAAAGAATTGCAGTGGGTCATGGGAACACTAGGTGAGAGGCGGACAGACACCCTAGATGGAACGCCAGTCCATCTCAGGGCACCATTTCCGCACATTCACACCTAGAGGCAATTTAGAGTAGCTAATTCAACTACTGGTAAGTTTTTGGTGGGAACCCAGTGGAAACCCACTCAGACACAGGGAGAACATTAACAGTACTCCGAGCTCAGGATCTAACCCAGGGTCCTGGGACTGTAAAGTGGCAATGCTACTCAAAGCTCCACCGTATCCCTCTGCTTTATTTTTCATGCGATTTCATTTTCTCTCTGTCTTTGTGTCAAAAGACAAACAGGAATGAAACACTTCAAAAGCACACCTCAAATCCTGACACACTTAGCACTAAAAAAGCAAGGATCAAGCAGTGTGTGTACGTAGCTGTTTTATTACACTCACAGTCAGCGTTCTTGAGCGACTGCTTCTTTTTGGAAGGCTTAGAGATGACCTTGATGCGCTTGCTGAGGAAGACGCCGATGTTGGCGCTGTTGCCGTACAGCATGCGCACCGACAACATGAAGTGCTTGCGCTTGTCTGAGTCCGAGATGTACAATGTTTTGGCTGTGCAGTAATTCTGCAGATGGGGAAAGGGAGAATGCACAGACTTAGAGATATATTAAACATTAAATATATATTATAGAAATAAATATAACACATTAAGGATGTGTGATAAAATGTCATATTACAACTGCAATGAAGCTGCATTTAGTCTTCTGTGACAAGTAAACCTCTGGAGATGTAATGTCTGCTATTAAATCTGCTTAGTGACAGCACTTAAGCTATACAGTTTTTCATTTAAACATCCAAAAAATATCCTTGCTTGCCCAGGCCATTAGAAATGTTTTGGCTGAGAGACTGTCATCAGTGTGAAACCACTCCACTGCATCTCTACCAATCTGTAGAGTATGTATGATTACCACACACAGTAACTTTGACAGGGTTATCTGGGTCAAGAAAATAATAGAAAACCCAGGGATTCGAACTTCACTCAGTCAAACGTCAGGCATTGAGGAAGTCAATAAATGTTTATGTGTATTTCTGTAGAAATCTGTCATGAATTCTTCTTCGGAATGGATTGCCAAAAGGGGCACAGGTCTGTACAAATTTCAGTATTTCTGTGTTTATTTCTTGCTGTACATTCATCCGTCATTCGGTTTATTCCAAACTCTTTACAGCAACGGGCCAATTTTTACAGTACGTCTCTGTCATTGTCAAGTCGGGCCCTGACTTTAGCACTTCCTGGATAATACTCAGCTGCTTCATTTGTGTGTGTATCTGTATTGTACCTTCCCCTCCAGGTTGAGTTGCTGCATCTCGTGGTCACTGTTTCCGATGCCGATGAAGGCGCATGGCTGAGACTCCTGCTCAGAGCAGCCATCTCTCTCCATCTGTTCCCTCTTTTTCTTCCAGCCGCAGCCCATCAGATACACACATGGAGGAGGGCAAAAGAACCTGCACAAACACAGAGAAATGACTCAAAGAATCTCATCACAAATCCTATCAGCTCAGGTTTAAACTGCATGCCCACACACAATGTATTTTGCTTAAAAAATGTATTTTGTAATTGGCTTCATGTCTCCAGAAGATGGCAGCACACACCCTAATATCGTAAGTTTATATAATCACATGGGCTAAACACAAAGCGTTTGTCCAAAATGCACAAAGGAAAAATATTCTGTTTATTCATAAAAATAAATCAGTCTCAGCAGAGCAGGGGCTCTCCAACGCTCTGCAGCTAATGTGAGGAAGAAATATCCTCATGCTGGCAGCACAGATTAGTCATTATTGTATAATGATACTGAATATAAAACATTAAATGAAATTATAACTATCACACTTTTCTCACTGCATTTTATGATGGATCCACTGACTACACAGGGAGCACTAAACACCACTGGTGTAGAGTGTGTCTGCCATCGACAAATTCCACTGAATGAATTGTATACACTCACTGAACACTGTATTAGGAACACTTGTATGCCTACTCATACTTGCAATGATCAAAAATCAGCCAATCATGTGGCAGCAGTGCAATGCATAAAATCATGCAGATGCGGGCCAGAAGCTTCGAGTAATGTTCACATCAACCATCAGAAAGGCTAAAATTGTGATCTCAGTGATTTTGACCGTGGCATGACTGTTGGTGCCAGATGGGCTGGTTTGAGTATTTCAGAAACTGCTGATCTCCTGGAATTTTCACACACAACAGTCTCTAGAGTTTACTCAGAATGGTGCAGTAAAGAAAAAACATCCAGTGAACTCCAGCTCTGTGGACGGAAATGCCTTGTTGATGAGAGAGGTCAATGGAGAATTGACCAGACTGGTTTGAGCTGACAGAAAGGCTACAGTAACTCAGATAACCACTCTGTACAATTGTGGTGAGCAGAAAAGCATCTCAGAATGCACAACACCTCGATCAAACCTTGAAGCAGATGGGCTACAACAGCAGAAGACCACATCGGGTTCCACTTCTGTCAGCCATGAACAGAAAGCTGAGGCTGCAGTGGACACAGGCTCACCATAACTGGACAGCTGAAGACTGGAAAAACGTAGCCTGGTCTGATGAATTTCGATTTCTGCTGAGGCACACAGATGATCGGTCAGAATTTGGCACCAACAGCATGAATCCATGGACCCAACCTGCCTTGTGTCAACAGTCCAGGCTGGTGGAGGTGGTGTAATGGTGTTGGGAATGTTTCCTTGGCACACTTTTGGCACGTTAATACCAATCAATCATGGCTTGAATACCACAGCCTGTTTGAGTATTGTTGCTGACCATGTGCATCCCTTCATGGCCACAAGTTACCCATCTTCTAATGACTTCTTCCAGCATGATAATGCACCATGTCACAAAGCAAAAGTTGACTCAAACTGGTTTCATGAACATGACAGTGAGTTCAGTGTTTTTCAGTGGCCTTCCCAGTCACTGGATCTGAATCCAATAGAACACCTTTGGGATGTGGTAGAACAGGAGCTTCACAGCATGAAAGTGCACCTGAAAAATCTGCAGGAACTGCATGATGCAATCATGTCAAAATGGACCAGAATCTCAAAGGAATGTTTCCAACATCTTGTGGAATCCATGCCATGAAGAATTGAGGCTGTTTCGGGAGCAAAGTGAAGCCCTACCCAGTATTAGTATAGTGTTCCTAATAAAGTGCTCCATGACTGTATATCCATGTAGGGATATAAAAGTAAGATAAACAACAGAAAGCTTAAACAATGTGAAGTGGTATTTTGTGATTAAAATCGTGTGTGTGTGTGTGTGTGTGTGAGAGAGAGAGAGAGAGCCCCATCACTTGACTGGAAGCTGATTGTCTACATACGCACCCCTTTGCATTCAGCACAGCGTTATTAAAAAAAAAAATACATCACTTTACTGATCAAAAAGAAGGGGGAAAACACTGCTGAGACTGCGGATAAGTCTAAATAAACCCCCACACAGCTTTAGTCAATATGAAACTGTCCTTATATACAAAAGAAAGAAGAGACAAACAAATCATCATTGAGTCATAACAATGCCTGAGTTGAAGACAGATGAGAGTATTCATATCGATTGCAGACTTTTTTTTTTTTTTTGTTTGGTGAAAAAGCCATTTACTAGTCTAGCACAGTCGTGTATGTTCCTCCTAAAGGGTGCCAGTGTCTGCTTTCACATCCTGCTAGTGCGTAACACTCAAAACACTCATGACGCTGAGCGTATATGTTGAAAACCCAAAGTTTTATGTTTTAATTACATTTAGAAAAGAGAGAAAATCAGGTGATCAAACACTCATACAATTGAGCTTCCCTTATCTATTTCCATGGCTCTTTCTGAGCTAACTATTTCTGTCACACAAGGGGTCAAAAGTTTAAATGAAAGTAGAAGTGTAATAACTAAAGTTAAGCCAATTCATACACACTTTCAATGAACATCCTGCAAGCTCTCCAGTCACGGTCAATCCCTTGGTGTGTAACTAATTTAACAGATAACATTTCACAGCAGGTTTAAGAGTTTGGCCTGTCTCCTTTCTGTTCTCTCCTTCTCTCAGCTGTTTCTCGGTCTGGCTGTGAATTTTGGATTAACAGTCAGGCACTTCTGGTGTGATCACAAGGGAAACACTTTCCCAGCCAAGAGGAGCGAGCCAAGATCTAACCACGACAGGAGCTCCCCAGACACTGACTCTTCTTCGCTATGATCAATCTGTCCACACCTTTCTGCCTCCCCACATTTCCTTTAGTTTCTCCTCTATGTTTCCTCAATCCAATTTCTTGTCTCCGCTCACTTCCAGCTCTCTTCTTTTCCCTCGCTCTGAAATTCACTGTGGACAAAGGAAAACCTTATTTCCTCCACTGTTTCATATGGGAGACAGGGAGTGAGAGGTCAAAAAGCATGACACAAAACATCCTTGCTGAAATTCAGTCACACCTCTCATGGGCTGGAGCAGTTGTAGGTCTGTGTTACCTTTTTTCATTGCCGTAGGATTTCTGTGCAACTTTAGCATGGAGGATCAGAACGGTTTGGTCTCCTCGCTCCTTTAGATAGTTTCTCATCGCTTCTCTGGAAAGACAGAGAGAGAGGGAGAGGGAGAGAGAGAGAGAGAGAACATGGTGGAATTTCACAGAATGTAAGTACAAAAGACATAAAATGTGCTGATTTTTTTTTTTCCAAGAAAAATCAAACATTAACATTAAAACCTGCGGTCCCAGGCAGTGAGTGCTCAATGTTTGCTAACTGATAAAAGGCAAATTCTTTGGAATTTATTAAATGAACTTTCCTCCTTGAAAAAAGAGGAGTTTAAAATTGAAGAAAAAAAATAAAAATCAACTCAGAATTTCATTACAAAATAAATCTTTGACACCACTGAAGATCACATTAGTCAAAAAAAAAAGTCATGTTAAGATTAAAATGCAAGTCATCATTCAGGGTGGATTTTTCCTTGACTAGGACTAGATGGGTATCAGTTCACGTTTTTGGACTTTTCCACCTTTCACTAATTACGTTTATCAACTGAAATTCAAGCTTTTGCTACATTTTAAGGTATTCTGAGATATTAGCTGTTTTCATCACACTGATTATTAACAACTTGCATTTAGTTTTTGCTGTTAAACACATCACTGACTAATGTTGTAATTATTTCATCGTTCCATAGAGAAACATTTCGCTGCTTTCAAATAAACCATAGCAATCAGCTAATTGCTTATAAAACCTATTCAGTTCAATTACCAGCATTCACGTGCACAACCTTGTATAAGACATGTCGTGTTCCTTCTGTTGTTCTGGGACTGTGTGTATATATTTAAAGAGAAAGCCTGCAGAAAGGTCGCATGTGCTTTATAGCCCAAACCTCAAGAGCTTGACTGGAAACACAAGCCCAATTTTGATTAGCCAATTCTCTGGTGAGCACAAATATGTGTTGCTTGCTGAGAGCATACGAGCAGCATGGCCAAAAACCTCAACCTCCACAGCTGGGGGGTCTTTATGAAAGAAGGGGAAAAAAATGTGTGCGCATGTTTGAGGGGGGGTAATGAAGAGGGCAAAAGGACAAATGAAAGTTCCTCTGCAAGTGTGTGAGCACGTGTGAGTGTGTGAGTGTGTGTATGGAAAAACAGGGAAAACACAAAGAAAGAAAGTTTGGAAAGAAAAGAAGAATATCAAACCTCATAACTGAAGAATTCTGATTTCCAATTACTTCAGCTAACCAAGCGAATACAGTCCTGCACAAGCACATTTATAATCTCTCATAATGTGGAGCCTCTGGACATAGATGTGTGAAGCATTTTACAATACGCACTACACTACCCCATATCACTGCTTCAAATGGAAATGAAAGAATATTCAATCACAGGGAAATGATACATGCTCTTTTCAAGATGCACATGATGTCAAATACACTAAACTATGCACGCCCAAAACACGGCGATTGCACAGATGTTAGTGACACCTGACACGCCGGAGTCCCCGAAGACACACAGAGGCAGAGTAATAGTGGAAAATAGTGGGGGCAGGTCACGCACGCACGCGCACACACAAACACACAGACTGTCTGTTTCCCCTCCACCATGCAAACGTCCTCCTCACGCTCAAATTCGACAGTCCTTTGTTATGGAAAGCATGGGGGCCCCTGAGACGTGGAGGGGAGAGAGAGAGAGAGAGAGATGTAGGGGGCGAGATGGAGAGGTGCAGGATCACATCACAACAGTAACCCTTACTGGACCGGCCTGGGGCGACAACCAAGCACAAAAAAAAAAAAAAAACCCTACTGGCCTACACACTTCATCTCAGCGCACACTGCAGACTGATGAGCTCATCTCCAACCCATCACTCGTCTTACAAACACTCTCAGAAAAAATCTCCTATTTCAAATGGTCTTGGAGTTTGATGTAGCAAAACACCACAGCTCTGAAATATAAACCGTGTTATATAAATAACACAATTTTCTCACTCCCTTAAATGAGACATAACTTCACTCTAATGGAGCGAATCTTGACCCCTGAGGAACGCCACCCTGCCTGGTGGGAGGAGCAAATCTAACTGATTCCTGAGGTTAAACGATGTCGTCATCCTGCTGCAGCCTGTGTCATCTGATATTTCTGATACGTTGTATGACCTGTCCCATGTGCATGAGTGGTGCATGAGTGGTGCGTGGGTGAGAGAGCAAGAGAAAGCTGCTAATAGCTTTCGCATAAAAAAGATTCAAGTCTCTTTTAATGCTCTGAATTGTTCATTGTGTATCTTCTGGCAGCACGTGTCACCCAGTAAGGGAAGCTAAGCAGAATCTGACGGACAGCCTGAAGTTCACATGTACATCTACATGTTAGTGCCGTTCAGTCTGAGTCTGAAGAGATCAACAAACTAGGACACTGCCAGGTACTGGTGTCAGTGCTAATGTGCCAGTATAGGAAAGTTTTGAGGCTTGTCTTCCTCGGGTTTTGAGGGGCAGCAGATCAAACCGAACTGTACATTTTGCTGAAAGGGTTCGAGGTACAGCACAGTAAGGGTGCAGTGTGGGTAAAGCTAATCATCACGTCTCTGCAGTTAATTTAATGTGTGATTCCTCACACAATAAACGCAAAGGAAAAGTCAATATATTTGCTTGGACATTGAGGCTAGTTGAGTAAAAGCCGAAGATGAGCTCTGCTGTAATGAACTGCACAACCACTAAAGCCAATTTAAGACTGTACGATTGCCACACTGTACGAGATGATCCAAACAAAACCTTGTACAAATTCTATAATTACATAATGAAGATTTAACGATAGATCTGCGATTCATGAAAATTTTGATGTTGTGCTTACTTCATCAATAAGCACACTCTGAGCTCGTGTAAAATAGTAGCAATGTTGTGCCTTGAGAAAACACATTTTAGAAGATAAAGAAGAGGAATCTGGAGCTGTTCATGGTTGGGTAAAAGAGGACAACATAGAATAGCCATTCTTTGAAGTGAGCTTGAGGTAATAAGAATATTATTTCTGTCCAACAGCATGTGTGGTAGCTCACTGAGGTGCCAAGCCTATCGTCTGCTAACGTTCTACTAATTAATGTGAGCAAGTCAGTATTTAAATGATCACTTCATCAAACAAACAATTATTATTTTTTTTTACGTTTAGATAAGCAGAGTATCTATCACACAAAAATTTTACTTTTAGATAAGCAGAGTAGCAAACAGTCACACAAAAATTTTATTTAAAATATGTACACTATATGGCTAAAAATACAGTATGTGGACACCTGACCATAACACTCACATGTGCTTGTTGAACATCCCTTTCCAGATTTAGTCCTACCCTTTGCTGTTAAATTAACCTCCATTCTTCCAGGAAGGCTTTCCACTAGATTTTGGAGAGTGGCTGTGGAGATTTGAGTCCATTCAACCACAAGATCATTAGTGAGGTCAGGGACTGACGTTGGGTGAGGAGGCCTGGAGTGCATTCGAGTTCCTCCACTCCAACCTTGGCAGACCATGACTTCGTGGAGCTCACTTTGTGCACAGGGGCATTGTCATGCTGGAACATGTTTGAGCTCCTTAGTTCCAGCAAAGGGAAACTGTAATGCTATAATGTACAGCCTGCGTAATTGTGTGTTTGTGGCAACAGTTTGTGGTAGATCAACATATGGGTGCGATGGTCATGTGTCCACATACTTTTGGCCAAATAGTGTTTGACATAGGAAATGTCTTTATAGGCAAAGAATTAATGTCATAGACAAAGAATCCTTTGACGATGTGTGATTTTTTTCTGTAACAGCAAAATCAGGCTGAAAATTGTAGCATTAAACCCAGCTTAAGACAAAAGTTATTTATAAGCCTTTATTATTCTGTCTAAAAGAAGAAGCCAAAGTCACAGCTATCACACACTCAATCTGTTACGAGCACAAAGAACTTGTATTCAAATTACATGCTATATCACTTCTGTACTATATAAATACACTGTATGTACAGTTGAAATCTATCAAAAGGTACAGTACTTTTTTGGTTCCCCTGTCTGTAACCTGAGGCTTTTGTTTTTACATATTGCTATACTTTTGACTCATAAAAATGGCCCACTAGTGAAATGTGAACTTGTCTTCTCTGTTTCAAGTAATTCCAGTTACACAAGCCAAAGCCTGGATTAAATTAATCATTGTATCAGTCACTTAAGTTGCTCTTTATAGAATACTAATATTGCCCAGCTGCATAATTGTTACAGCATATGGTCACAAATCATGCCAAACCACGCTGCATGCAAGACTCAGAAGCACTGGGCAGTTGCGGTGGTGTGCGAATGGATGCACCAGATCACCAAAGACTGCACAACTGCAGGAGCTGATGTGATCATTACGGATGCTGTATCCTCTCATTAATCTTCCCATTAATTAAAGCTGTTGCACAATGCCACGTGGACTATTGCAAGTGCTCCTTAGGTCCTTAGGTTTGGTTCTGTGGCTTTGCGCCGTGCATAGGCACGCACTGCTTGCACGCAAAGAGAAAGCCACGGCAGCACGTGACTGTGTGCTGTAGACAAAAACCACATGCACTGGGCTCAGCTAAGTGCTCCCTAACGGAATAGGGACACAGGCCAACCTGCACCCACATACAAGGAACCTTCGGTTCCTGGAGCCATCATTTTCAATTTCTCCCAATACAGAGGAGAATATTAAAAAAAATGTGTGCAGACAGAAGTGCAAAGGCACACAAAAAAACTGCTAAAAGGGTCCTTGGTGAGTCATAAGTTTTCAGAAAGGATATGACAGACACGGGCACTTCCACAGGAAGACTCTGACACACAAACCCTAAACACGCAACAGCACATGCATTCATTTAACCAGGGGAAAAACGTTTGTACAACATATAATCCCCCACCGTGGAGAATTAGAACGAAATACACATCGCTACTGACTCATAACCAAAATGTCAGCCTGCATGCAAAAACCCAAAATCTATACATAGTTAAAGCACTCATCACTGAAAAGCATTGATTTGTTTCTGTTAAAAACTGCTTCACATATTATTGCTTATTTCCTTTATTTTTGTTTAATGTTATAAAAGTCCTGAGAAATTATCCCTGTGACATCACTTTTTTCACCATTCCAAAAGAAGAAGCCAAGCTTCATAACTAACCTGTCAACCTGATATGCAAAGAATAAAGAGGAACAAAACAGGGCCTGTGTGGTGATAGGAAAATAATCAACTTCCCACCACATCAGACCACCCAGTCATTGATTATTTTCCTATAAGCGCACATGCCATGTTTTATTCCTCTCACACCACAGCAACGTGCCAATGACTTCAATTTTTTTGTTTATTAAAGAACGACACATAGCACTTCTCATCCATTTATAGTTACATTTCATATTGTGGGATGTCTGTGAAACAAGTTAGTTCCTGGTATCGCTTTCACTGTAACAGAATTAAAAAGTTGTTCCCTCACCAGTCTCTCTTTTATTTCTCTTGAAGTTAATAACACAAAAAACACACATTGTCATGGTACTGACAAACCACAATCCTTTGTCCTGAAGATCCTCTCGTGTCAGAAAACCTATAATTACAATTTCACCTCTGACTGTTACAAAGCACTGACACAGGAGACTCATTCCAAAAGTGCTTAATAAATGTCTCCTCACAGAAAACTTCACCATATCAATTACACGGATTTCTTTTATGTGAAGTGTCTGCCATTCAAGTTATTACAGAAACAATAACGTATTAGAACGAGTGCGTTAATCTAAACCTGTGATTAAAGCCGGAACTACTGTCACAGCCGCAGTTAAAGAAAATGAATCAACATTGTCTAACCTATTAGAATTGAGCGATCAATAGGGCTGAAGCTAAAGATAATAGAGGAGATATGGTTTATTGTGGATTATCGACATGGATGTGTTTGTGAAAACACACAAGCAGGCTAAACACAAGCTCCCTATTCCATAACATACTGTCTATTTAAAGGACGACTCCTCACTAATTCATTACTAATACATGATTCTCTTCTGCTTCAGGCATGAATAACATTTGTGAACTTGGATGGAAATAAAGCGTAAAAAGCCAGAATGGCTAAAGTTCAAGGGAAATAGCCACAAAGTGAAATCACAGGGAAAATCCTAAATGGCTTTGTATCGGTCATATAGTGTACATAGGGTGTAGTAGCCATCCTGTTTTGCCCTATGTAGCACGCATATATGGGATTGACGCTACAATATATAAAAGCCTTGTCATGGAGAAACAAGCAGTAGTTGGAGCAACCTGAAAAAAACATAGGTTTCTGTTTTATTCCAGCCAAAGACCATAAATTATTCATATCGCATTGTCATATTTTGAAGAAATAAAATCCACACACATTTAGCTGTTTTCAGCCATCTACTTCTACAGGAATGAGCACAGAAACGTTTCAGCTTTAAGTCTTCTGTCAGACTATCCCTTTTTTAAAACGGTTTCAGAAGACCAGGTGAAAGCAAAAAACACCTAGATTTAAAACACTACTGTTCATTCCATTCATCATTTATAACAACAAATCCAAAGACAAAGCTCAAACATAATTAAATGGCATGTTCCAAGCTTCTTATTCCCAGTGAATTCCACCTTATCTGTATTAAATAAGGTGATCGTTCCTATTGAAGTAAATGACTTCAGTTATTTATATATTAAGCAGTTCATACATTGAAAACAATCAGTAGGGTAGAACAAGGTGTAAACTTGTTCTCTCATTGTCGTATTTTAACAGTGATTTCGAATCCATGTGTGAAACATCATCTTGCCTGGAAGAGCAGCCAAAATGGCAGCCGAGCGAACAGATTTTACTATAAAGGACTTTCATACTGAGATCAGAGTTAGGGCGACAGTAGTCATGGCAAGACTTAGCTTGAGGGGCACACCCTGTATCACCAAAGTGACTACATCCTTGCATATGCAGCATACACACACTACTCTATAAAATCCAGTGACAGAAAAAACCCACCTCCTCACCCACAGCGCTGACATTACATTTAGGTCTGATTATAACACAGTCTGATTGAAGACGTATAACGAATCTGTGCTGATGTTTCTCTTTTGTACAAACAGACTAACAGACCTGAGAACCTACTCAACCGTTTCTGATTACAGAGAGCGGCCAAATACAGGAAGACCTCTTAGCGGGTGCACAAACACACACAGACACGTGTTCACACCCAGACAGCACATTCAAATCAAAACTTTTTTGGTTTCATCTTAAATGCGTGAACTACATATGATTCAAGAAGATCTTAAGTATTAACACATAGCACAAGTTTAACAGGTTACCACATGGTAACTTGCTAATTTAGCCAGCAATTAATATTTCACTAAAATAGTATTAATATACTATATTTTAACATACATAGAAGTTTTTTAACTTCTGCAGTCATCATTGGTAGTCATGTTGCTTACATCTGTTGTTTCAAGTTCTCCCCTTCAGTTCCACGGTGCATGATGGGACCAGTCAGTGTTAATAACGATTCCTTTGTAAGGTTTCATTTGTTTGGCAAAATACAGTAAACCATCTGTGCTATGCTTGTTGTGCTAACTTCTACTCAAAAATAAACTTATAAAAAAAACAAAACAGAATTCCTATCCTACTCACATCGAATCCCTATGGGAAAGTAATTAGGACAAGGCATGCATCTGGTGCCCTTCAGCCACAAAGTGAACTTATTGAGAAGTAATTATGAAGAAGAAACAGGGTGCACTCTGCCTCTGCCTCTTCAGGCATTCATTTTGAGCTCAGTCACACTTTGAGTCAGCTACTGACTGTCCAGCCTGCTCTCGATTCCTCTTCCCTTCTTTTTTACACCATCATTTTCCATCTCAGGGTTGCACTGTGGTGCAGTGGGTAGAGTTGCCACATCACAGCTCCGGGGTTTCCGGTTCTATCCTAAACTCCAGTTTCTGCCTGTGTGGACTCTCGCATGTTCTCTCCGTGTCTGTGCGGGTTTCTTCTGGGTTCTCTGGTTTCCTCCCTCCTCCCAAAAACACGTCAGTACGTGGACTGGCTGCTCTGAATTGCCCCTAGGTGTGAATGAGTGTATTAATTTTTGGGTGTATTATCGCCTCATGCGCAGTGTTCTGGTGACAGGCTTCAGAGCCAACGTAAAGTACAATGAAGGAATGAATTTTCCATGTCACTCTCTTCACTCCAGTCCAGACCCCAAACAAGAGCTGAACTTTAGACTGAATACATAATGATGAGCCTCTGAAAATGGTTCTTGCTTAACCCCTCATTTCCTCTCTGAAGAAGAAAGGAAAAAGACAGAAAAGAGAAAAAGAGAGTGTTGCAATGGCTAAATACGGGCCTTTAGCCAAAAGCACTTTTACTTTCAGACTAGCCGTAAACTGCAACGACATGACCACAACATGGACGTCGTAATCACAACAAGCCACTGATCCACAAGTAGCACTTTTTTTTTTAAGGAAATACACACTACAAAAACAAGTCAAATGCACTGCATGGGACACCTCGAGGCATCACGTCTCACTCAGACCTGTAACGTTTTATGGGTCATTAGCACTTTCTGAGTGCAAGTGCACCTTCTGCTTAACCTTTCAAAACCAAAGTGTGTATTTTAGACAGACTGCTTTCTCTGCGTTTGTGTGAATTATCAGGTGGTGTTGGTTTGCTTACCTCGTCAGGCGCTGTGGTTGAGGGCGCTCCCCGAACTTCCTGTAATGAGAGGACAGGAGACAGAAAACATGTGATATACCCAAAACTGATACCTAAACCACAAAATAAACACAAACAATATGCAATTGTTTGCAAAACACATGAGAAACCACTTGAGTCCTGGAGCACATTTGCACACAGTACAAATAAACGGTTTTTCTTACACAGATCATGGTGACTGACAGACTCGTATTCTTAAACAATCCTCATTGTGACTGGCAAACACATGCATATATACACACACACAGGCCACAGCTGTTATAATGACCTTGGGACCGTTTGGTCATGTGACTGTGTACAAACACTAACAGGTGGCTCTGACTGCTCAATCCTCTAATTACTCTTCCACAGACAGCAGCACTTCCAAACGACCATCCACTCACCACAGTCTGCGAGCCAAGCAGATCATGCCAGACCTCACATGTCCAGTACTCTGCTTTGTATTCCTACTCACATCAGCAGCGTGATCACAGAATATGAGGTAGGGTTTTGAAATACAGAAAGATTTGTGATTTAGACAACAACCAGCTCCTACATGGAGAATCTCAGATGCTGAGAATCTCAGATGCTGAGATTCTGAAGAAGAATTCAATTTTTGACATATCTGAGAAGGAAACATTTTCTCCTGCGTGAAGAGCAAAAGACTAATGAAATCTGCCTTTTTCTCCCAGTCGGATTCAAGCCACCGTTTTTCCAGCCATATTTCTTATTTCTTATTTCAGGGTGAAGTCTGAACAAATCTGATTTGGTCACTAGGGCTGGGCAATGTGACATAAACATACTACTGTAACTGTAACACACTCACTGGCCACTTTAATAGGAACACCTGTACCTCTGATCAGTCAAGTTATTATCTAAATCAGCCAATCACAGCACAGTGCTTAAAATCATGTAGATATAGCTCAAGAGTTTCAGGTAATAGGTTCACACCATACACCAGAATGGGGGAAAATGTGATCTCAGTGACTCTGAGCACTTCCGAAATCCTTGGATATTCATACACAACAGTATCTAGAGTTTATACAGAATAGTGCAAAAACAACAAGCATCCTTGTTTCATGGGTGAAATGTGAGCGGCTGTTCTATGGTCAGAAAAGCCTTGTTGATGAGAAAGGTTGGAGGAGAATGGTTTAAGCCAACAGGTAGGCTATCGTAATTCAACTAACCACTCTTTACATCCGTGGTGAGAAGAAAAGCATCTCTGAACACAATGAACCTTAAAGCGGAAGGGCTACAACAGCAAAAGACCACATCGTGTTCCAATCCTGTCAGCCAAGAACAGGAATCTGAGGTTATAGTGGGCACCGAAACTCACTGAAACTGGACAGTTGACGAATGGGGAAAAAACAGGCAATGAAAATGAATCAGCTGCACTGAGTGAACAAAACCTTTAAAACTATTCCAATATACCAGCAAGAGCTGAGCTAAGCTAACAAGACCAATTAAATAAATGAATTAATTAAATTATTTTATATAACCGTACATTGTAACCATTCTAGTTAACACCACTATGACGAACAAACCGGGGGATCTGTGAATAGTAGCCACGGAAAACCCCAGACACTGGAACCCCTTTACCTCCACACGACTGTAATATTTCATAATGCCAATCTCCGGCCTAGATATACCTTAGGTTTCTTTCTTTTAACCATATGACTAAATCTCGAAACCACAGATCATCAAAGCAAAATAATTTATAGGAAATGCTGTCATAATTTTAGTCATATTGCAACCAGACCTCTCACAACATCATCTGTTGAAAAGTAGGTTTGTGATGGTCGCTAAGTTAGATTTAACTACGGCACAAAACCTCTTATGAATTTGCATTAGGCGGCAGGATGTGGTTCGAAGTGTAAGCCATTCATTGCAGCAAATGTCACCCAATTGGCTGCGCTACAGACATTTTACAGTGAAAAAAAAACAACACAGAAACAGAATTTAACTTTGGGACCAGAACCATCCTGACACCAACCTACACTTGCATATTCTATATTAAACATAATAAGAGTGGAGTTATGCTATAGCCACTATTGCAGTAATTATTATAATTATATTATAGCAGTATACAACTAATTGACTGACCACTTGAAATGAACAGTTTTAAAATAAAGACAGTGAGAATAATATTTTTAGAGTGTCATTCTTTTACTACAATAAAGCTCAAGAACTTTCATAAAAGTAATGTCAACCTAAAACTAGGAAAAGCACTGTTTATATAATAAAAACGTAATGTACGTCGAGTAACTGGTCCATTTGGTGGTACGCATTTATCCAACATGGTTCATATTTGAATAATTAAATAATACAGTTTTTTTTTTTTTTTTTGGATTTCTGAATGAAAACGTTTGAGAACTGCTACAACTCTGTTTTTGTGTAGCTAGTGTGTATTGTAGAGTTATCTATATTGTTCTGTGTAATTATTATATTTTCCTACACTTGTCCCACTATTTGTACTTTATGCGGTCTTGTATACAAAGCCCTTGTAATGACTTACTGCGTCTTGTATGTAATTTTAATATGGTATAATTACTGAATGTCTGCTATATTCTCAAGTATGAAAATATAGTGCTGGTTACACAATCCAACATGCATAATCAGGTCTGATGCCAACACTGGAAGTTGGATCTGTGATGACTAACTGACAGAAACCTTGACTCCTGAGAGGTGATGGCTGGAAGACAGAAGGAGACTCTGGAGGATTTGAAATAGAAGAGAGGGGAAAGAAATCAATGGCTGAATCTTCCCGGGCTGCAAGGACTCAGACAGACAGTCTGAGGGTCATGATGAGAAGCCGTAAAAGAGACGGACAAAGGCACTGGAGTAGGAGGGATGGTCGGGCATGCGTGGAGGAGAATAAGAGGGAGATAAGAGAGGAAAAAAGAGGCAATTAAAGGGAAAAAAGGAGAGGAGAATGAAGCTAGACTCAGAGCAAAGAGCTACATAGAAGAAAACTGTGAGAGAGAGTGAGGGTGTGAGACGGAGACAGAATAAGAGACAGAAGAAGGACAATGTGTGTTAGATGGTGTGTAAGTAGAATAATTATAGAGCCAGAGATCAATATGGTTCCCACAGTGTAACACTGATGTTTGAGTGGATAATGGATTCCAGCCTGTTCCAGACAAACGCTGCTGCCCACATTCAGCCCTCCAAATTGTAACACACACAAAACAAATCCAATAAGAACCTTCGGTAAGACATGCAATACATGCATGTGTCTCCAAAACCTAAAAGAAACATGCAAGGATATACAAATCATGAATTTATAGGAGACAGAAAAATACATGAGGAGACGGAAAAATACACAAGACATGTTTGTTCCCAAACTATGTGCTCGCTAATTAATCCAGCTCCATTGTGTGTGGATTGTGACAAAGTCACAGCAGCCAGAACAGTACTCTTGCACAAATATATTAAGAAAAAGAATTTTTGGATATGGATAAAAATACAGGCAGATGCTACCAAAAATAATAATAATAATAATAATAAATCAGACTCAAAGAGTTACCACAGAGTAACTACGCTGAGTGGCAAACATCTAAATCTCGATTACAAATACAGCTACCCAGCTTAGTGTTATTAGAAATATGAAAATATGTCATTATTGCAATAAATTGTCATGGTATATTTTTCTGAAAGCCGTGCAACCCCCACCACTGCATCGACTCCTATTCCTTTTTAACTAGTTTTGTGTTAAATTTTTGAAAAAATTAGATATAGATACTTAGGCTTAGTATTATGCTACTGCAGTACAAACATGCCTGTAAAGCATTAATTCAAAATGCAAACAAGCGGCCATTCACAAACATCCACTAGGAAAAATGTAGCTACCATGATCCGCTACAGTAATGTAAGACTTTAAGAAATGTACGTATTGTTTCTTAACAAACTGGTCAAACATCATGAGTGCAGATCCTGTACCTCTTATGAAACCTGTATTGAGAGCCGTGCTTTGACCAAAAAGCCATACACATTGCAGAAAACATGAAATTAGGCTCTTCCGTTTGAAGGTTCTTCCTCAGCTGAGCAAAATGACTCAAGGAAGCCAGATATGAAGTCAGAGCAAAAAAAAAAAAAAAAAAAAGAAGTTAGAATATGATGATGCTGTACATCTACAACCACCCTGATGAAAAGCAAGACAGACACAAGTTCTCTTTATCATGACATGTTTACTTGGTTGAAAAAAAAACACAGGGATCCCAAAGTCATTAACAAGCTAAAATTTAATTACCACTGCGTGATAAGGTGTTAGCATCTTATTAAATTGTGAGAGGAAAGAGCATGTGCTCTAGTTAACACAATGAGTGCCATGAAAGAACTTAACAACAAGAAAATGTCAGGGGGAAAAATGCACTTCACCTTTTCCTCTTCTAGCGGTTCTGGAGAAACATTTTCACTCGTATTGAAGCTATTTGGAGAAATTAGTTTTCGGTTCATTTGAGCTCACAGTGACAAACAGTCCTTTCCCCTCCCTCATAGACGCGCTGATTAGAAAGTGTCAAAAAAAAGTGTAAAGATGGCAGTCGGGGCCATTTCCTGTTAGTTCAGTGAGATGATATGTTGGAGCAGTCCTGTCTGTCTCCTCTTACGTCTGTCCAAAAAAACCCACGACTGTCCTACAGGAAACTTTAACTTAAAGCTTAACACACATATCAGGAAGAAAGCAGGCAGCACATGGTGTTCCTAAAGGTCTCACATCTCAGGAGAGAACACCAGAGAGAATTCAGTCACACTCTCTCAACACAAAGGCCACGGCAGTAATGAATGTAACTGCAAGGAAAGTTGAGAGGGAAAGGGGGAGAAAAGGAAAAACAAAACATAAGGCTAGATGAATGGCAGCTGGCGACATTTCCCCCGGTGAACACTTATGAGAGGAGCTCAATAGAGGAAAGGGAAGTTCTGTCGGAATTGTGTTTTAATCTGTTTTTCTGCACATTATCCATTTTTGCTTCCTTCCCTCCGGTCCTACTTTATCCCACAGCGCCAAGAGGTAAAAATCCCAGTCACACAGTCTTCTGCTAGATTTGAAACAATTTAGAGATTTAGTATCTTTTTTTATAGGTGGAGTCCACGATTTTAAAAATGTTTTTTAAATGTTTTTTGTAAGTTATACATTAAATGTATTATTAGGTTCTTATGGTTATGAGCTGGTTGGACTGGTCACTTGAACTGAACGAGTTTAATCCAAACTTAAATAATTAAAAACCAAGTAAGCCTACAAATTATAACTAATGACAAATGATATAGTACACAAATGATATAAACATAAATTATAATTAGTGAACGTTCTGTCAGTAGAAAATTCAGGAAGAAAAATAATAAATAGCCAAAATATTATTTTACACCTTATTTGTAGAATTTTTATGTTCATGAAATAAACCTCTACTGAGCTTTTTATCCAGTAAAAACGGTGCAAAAACGTTGAGGTGAAAGTTGAGAACCACTGGTTTGGGTTAATGAGGTTCAGGAAAGGTACGGCTTTTCATTAGCATCCACATTCAAAATGAACATGCACTTGGGTTTTGGACATGTAAACATTTGGTGACGTTTCCATCTTAGAAAATAACCACATACACAACAGGAGAAAATCGGTTTCCAAATGTGTCAAACTCTCATTGACGTAACCTATATCCACTCCTGCTGGAGTAAGAGGATATATAACCCGAGGTCATTATACTAACACGAGCTTTAGAGTCATTATGGGTGTTGACGAGCTAAGTGTCTATATTAAGTGATAATAGGGGCTTCCCTCTCCCTTTTCCAAAAGGAAGCAAGACTGATGTAATGCTATCACAAGCCAAAACTCTGGCAGGATGAGCATTTCCTATATCAGCACTGAGATCACTTCATATCATAAATCAATTCGCTGCAGAATCACATGACTGGAACATTACAGAGTTGAATAATTACAAACGGAAATAATAATATCAGCCTCCTAGAAAATGTTTTTAAGAATTTCTTAAGAATTCAGATATGATGTGATCACACTTTAAAATGTCCCTTCAGCTCCATTTTGCATTCTTTTGGATACATTTCAAACAACTGCAACTGTGTCTTGACTAATTGGCTACAGTGCTCTGTGCTATTCAAAAGTGAGTGTAGCATGGCAAAGCTGATTGATAAGAATCCAGCAAGTTAATTTTAACAGCCCCGTTATGTATAGCCATATATAACCATTTCCTCAATTCTGTTCATTTTGGGCTGATTACAGGGTGACTGCAAGTCTCCTCAAGTTATACTGAATACTGTTTTTAATGCCTCTTCAAATGTAATTCAAAACCAGATTTGGAAAATTGTTTATTTAAGTGTATTCCACAGGAAGAAAAGTATACAATCTGCATGTTCTGTAGAAGTCACACCATCAAAGTGTGTTTTAAAAAATGTTTTATGCAGCGACTCAGTTTAATGTATCATATCACCAGTGTGTGTGTGTGTGTGTGTGTGTGTGTGTGTGTGTGTGTGAGAAGCCTTTTTTTAACATCTCCAATCACTTACAAAACATTAACTGGCACTAAGTTAAGAATGTTTGTAGCCAGGTTTTATTCCTCTTATACCACAGCGATTTGCAATTTTGAATTTATCAGTGAACAACACAATTACATTTGAACTGTTTATAGTTACATATAACGCTATGGAATGTCTGCGAGACAAGTCAGTTCCTGTTATCACTAATGTTGCAGCAGCGATAAACAGTCTTTCCCTCACCAGCCCCTCTTTACTCTTTTTGTTTTTTAAGTTAAAACTGACACCAATACTGGAGATTCCTTCTTTTTAAAAAAAAAAAAAAAAAAAAAAAAAAAAAAAAAAAAAAGGTCAACAAAAATCTCCTCACAGAAAGCAACACAATGTCGCACTGATGCATTCTTTATTAAATAACTATTTTTTTTTGTTTGTTTGTTTCTTATTAGACTTAGATTGGAGTGTCCACCATGGAAGTCCCTGTGAATTAGCTGTTACTATAGAAACGCTAAAGTATTAGAATGAGTACATTAATGTAAACCTACCATTTGAATTACAGCTGGCACAGTTGTCAGAGCTAGGGTTATATAAAAGTAATCAATACCTTCTGACCAATCAGATTCAAGAATTCAACAGAGCTGTGGTATAAAATGTAAAACTGCAGACAAATTAACACCTGCAATCAGCATTTAATCAGCATGTTCATTAGTTATAAGGCTATAACTAATAAAAGAAGACACTGTTAAATGGAATAGTATGTAAATAGACAGCATGGAAATAAATTGGGATATTAACCCTATAATGAAGTAATACAAAAAAAAAAAAAAAAATTGTAAAACACACTCTCTTCATTTGTGTACTTATTTGAGACCCAGGTCTGAAACACATGAGGCACAACCACAGCTTATATTGGTAACAGGGTCAAGTGAAATCAAATCAAACATCTTATAAGAGGCTCAGAAATGCACTGCCCTTGAGTCAAAACAGTCCAATAAGGTTTAGTGATGATGGTAAAACATACAGAGGATGCTGACTGAAAAGCGATACCAAGTGAGACATTTATGTTTCATGCTGATGTTTTTTTTAGTGATTGCTTTGATTTCCCAGAGGACAAAAGTGCTGATAAAGGCAGAGGGCCCGGCCTGCGAGTGTGCTTTTAAATACGAGCCAGTCTACAGAATCAAGAGTGATAAGGTGAGATTTATTGCCTTGTGCTATTTACAATTCTGTATCAAATCTGTACCACGTCCACACATCATTGCTGATATTTTGACAGCTGAGACTGATACACTGTTTAAAATTTTCACTCTCAATATTGCAGAAAAACTCTGTTTTATCCAGACAGCTCTGATCTTTTCTTTATTGCCTGTCAAACTAAACACTAACAAAAATGGGGAACTGAAAATACTTGACCAACTGAAATCTGCAAGCAGTGGAATGTTTAAAACTCAGTGAGACAATCACACATTCAGCATGCACATATACACACGCACACACACTCAATACATAAAGCAGCCCATCGAACTCGTGGTTCGTGTTTTAACACTGGTACTTTGACACCACACTGAGACACATGTTTCTGAGAAATGCTAAAGCAGAAGGATCAAGCAAAGAATGCTGACCGTGTTATCAAGTAAACTGATCTAACCTGGTATTCTCTCTCATTTTGTCTGCTCCATCACTCCCCACAATAGCCTATGGAAGTGTATGATTACATTTCAGATATACTTACTGCAATGATTTGGAAGTTAACACTAGAGAAAACGCTACAGCTTTTTCCCTAACTAAAACCCTGTGACCTTCTCTTGTTGCTCTCTACACAGAGATTGCAATTGCACGTTTGCATTTATAGTACACAGAAATATTTTGGAACGTAATTCAATTGCATTCTAACATCAGATTTAAAAGAGAGCTTGCCTTTTACCACGTCGTGTCTTTCTTCTCACGTCCTGCTTTCACCCATGAAGGCAAACCTGGTTCTCTTCAATAAATGCACAATGGATATGAAGGAAAACATCTGCACTCTCTTGTGCACATTTACCCATCTTTCAACATCGCTATTGCACACCAGTCTGTGCAGCTTGCCCTGGGATTTAAATCAGCAGTATTATCAAACACAGACAGAGTGGATTTAAAGTAGGGATAGTGTTTCAGGGCCTCGGGGGATTGTCCTCACTACTTACACAACTGTCATTACCACTACTGCAGGATGTGAGTATGTAGTATAAGGCTTAAAGGAAAAAGTCAGCACGGCCATAGAAAATGTAGGTGATTTTTTTTGTGTGTGTATGTGTGTGTGTGTGTCTGGTGTGAAAGTGTGAATTACACTGTGGTGGTGGGCAGTAAATTAGAAGCATATCCTGCCTGTCAGGTGCCTGCAGGCAGAAAGATAAATTTCTAAGAGCTAACCGCTGTGACTACATTTTCAGTGGTGGCTCATTGAGAAATACCATCTTCCTGATGTCACTCAGCGATATGAGCTCAACCTGCCACCAGAAGCAGTTTAGTATGTCACCATCGTGCTATCGTCGTACAGCACCTAAACTTCTACAAACTTTCACTAAATTCCAAAACTAAATTGCAATTTTTGTTAAATAGGTGACTAGTAAATAAATACCAGTAAGTAAATACCACAAAACATTTGTTATGATTGTATTGTTATTACAATCTGTTATTTGTGGCATAATCTGCATTGCATAAGTAAAAAAGAAAATATTAAGTTACAGGTACCTCTGGAATTACTCCCACCAAATTTTAAAAATATATAGAAAACAGGAAAACAATTTTCCACTCAAACAACAAGAGAAACTATGTGCCTTTGTTTTAACAGTAAAGCATTCTCATACTCATACTTTTTAAACAATAGCAGCCGCTCTCAAAAATATATATGCCAAAACTGACACCTCATGAAACTTGTTTTCAATCCGCAGGAACTCTAGAATTGCCTGGGGTATGAATATGAGGACATATGAAATCATTTGGTCATCTATTACCATGGGAAAAACCAAAGAACTTCCACCACAAAAGAGATGGTTGTTGACTTGCACAAATCATGTAATGTATATAAAAACCCACAGTTAAAAATTCCATTAAGGAAAATTAGGGACATAAAAGGTTTCACATGTCAGGAATTGGACCCATGAGCACACTGTTCCCCCACACAGTGAGGAGGATGGTGAAGGAGGGGAAAAAGAGCTTGGTTTCACTCAGAACTGCAATTCTAGAGAATGTCACGTTGCAGATTCAACTGTTAAATGCCACCGTCATAACTACACACGGTTTGGAAGCAATGCAACCAAGAAGCCCTTCCTGAGAGCATGTGACAAAATGCAGAACCTGAACTTCATCAAGCGTCATTAGAATTACAATTGGCATTGTGTGTTGTGGTCGGATGAGACCAGAATCAAATGTTTCGGTCATGTACACCATCAGCGAGTTTCCATCACATAAAGGGGACTGCACACAGGAAAAAGCACCTCATAGCCACTGAAAAACATGGAGGTGGCTCAGTGCTTTGGGGATGTTTTGTGGCTGGTGGTTCAGGGGTTCTTTGAAGATTGACGGTATCACAATTCCTGCTAAGTACAAGGCTAGTTCAGCTTAAAACTCGATTGCCTCTGATAGCAGGTTCAGACTTGGCCATAAATAGAGCTTTCAATATGATTCTTTTAACCAGAAATGGTTAAAGAAACACAAAATCAATGTTTTGCAATGATCATCTCAGTCATCTGAGGCACGAACCTAAAAACATAATTGAGGTTAAAATGTTCTGCCTGGAACAGTGGACCAAGATCTCTCTACCTCGGCAGACATTACAGGAAGAGACTCAGTGCTGTTATTCTCTCCAGTCGAACATTCACTGTAAGGGTGCATAAAATTTCCCTGTATGTTTCAGCTGAGAACATCACTTATTCTTTTTAAATATTTTTGGCTTATTTTCCTGAAGCGTGCTAATAATTCTGAAAGGCATTTAAAACACTGCTCTTGAAGTCTGAGGAAGGTCTGGTGGTCCGCCACAATCGACACTTGGATACTACACGATAGTTTGTTCGGAGATTTAATTGGTTTTATTTAAGAAAACTAAGCATAAGCAAAGGCTAAGTTACTTCTGTAGTCATTGATTTACTCTAATGTCATAATACTTCCACCAAACCATTGTTAACCAGCCATTGTGGTTAAAACAAAAGTGTGTTTTAAGGTCCTTTATTATTCAACAATTCAAAAAGTAGAATGGACCAATTCCATGTGGTGAAACCTTGCAGGAAAGAGGGTGTGTGCCAGCACTGTGCGACTGTGCCAACAAGGTCAAGGAGCCAACAGCGTCACTGTTAAGGGTGAGCCGTGCCATGCAAGTATGCCCCCATTCAACTTCCTCCAGAGAAATCTGAATGACACAAAAGGGACGAACATGAAGATGCGGGCATGTACGAGGGAAACGGGGAGTAAAGGGACTCGAGAACTAATTAGGGTAAACATGTTCCACGCACTTGGTAACTAAGCCAAAATGCGCCTTATACCTTTTCCTGGGCTAAGCACATACTCATGTATAAAGGGCTTTTAGGAACAGACCTGGCTCATTTGTGTTTTGATGAATTAATCCAGGTCACTTTGTGCCATCTGATGCATGGCCTTACTAGAAATCCAGGTTGAATACGGCTTGTCTTTACCGCTGAGCATTAAAAAAAGGACACATAACATCATCTAAAACTGCAATCAAAACTGAACATATCTGAAAACTGAAATAAAAATTAATGTTTCAAAGCTTTCTGTACCTGTCCCTTAGCTATTTCCAATGATAGCTTTGGAAATATTCTATTTTTTTTTTTTTTTTGGATTAGTAATCCTGTACTAGTCCTGTGTCCATCCAACTAAATTAATAAGTCCCGCCCCCGAAGGCGGGTCTTGCTCTACAGTGGCAACTCATTCGCCGCAAACATGGTTCGTGGGTGTGCTTTTAGCTGTGCATCTTCTCGCACACTAATTCCTTTTCCAACCATCCCCTGGTTGAAAAAAAATGGTTGGCGTTTATTCAGTTCAAAGAGGGTGGAATTTGTGCAAGTTGTTATAGATGGTTAAAGTTGTTTAGT
This sequence comes from Pangasianodon hypophthalmus, assembly GCF_027358585.1. Lineage (NCBI taxonomy): Eukaryota > Metazoa > Chordata > Actinopteri > Siluriformes > Pangasiidae > Pangasianodon > Pangasianodon hypophthalmus. The sequence goes on from NC_069713.1 coordinate 16,632,104, forward strand.
CGATGTGTGCAGGAGAAGGCGGTGGTGAGGAATCCTCCACAGCTGAAAAACTCTGCTGTTCTCCATATTTATCTAGTTTGCTAAGGTGCTGTCAGGTTTGTTTAGCTTTGTCACGGGTGTGGTGTATCAC